>NC_059441.1:18049610-18142110 GCF_021028975.2 Sphaerodactylus townsendi | reverse complement strand
CACCCCCCCCCCCCCCCACCCCCCCCCCCCCCCACCCCCCCCCCCCCCCACCCCCCCCCCCCCCCACCCCCCCCCCCCCCCACCCCCCCCCCCCCCCACCCCCCCCCCCCCCCACCCCCCCCCCCCCCCACCCCCCCCCCCCCCCACCCCCCCCCCCCCCCACCCCCCCCCCCCCCCACCCCCCCCCCCCCCCACCCCCCCCCCCCCCCACCCCCCCCCCCCCCCACCCCCCCCCCCCCCCACCCCCCCCCCCCCCCACCCCCCCCCCCCCCCACCCCCCCCCCCCCCCACCCCCCCCCCCCCCCACCCCCCCCCCCCCCCACCCCCCCCCCCCCCCACCCCCCCCCCCCCCCACCCCCCCCCCCCCCCACCCCCCCCCCCCCCCACCCCCCCCCCCCCCCACCCCCCCCCCCCCCCACCCCCCCCCCCCCCCACCCCCCCCCCCCCCCACCCCCCCCCCCCCCCACCCCCCCCCCCCCCCACCCCCCCCCCCCCCCACCCCCCCCCCCCCCCACCCCCCCCCCCCCCCACCCCCCCCCCCCCCCACCCCCCCCCCCCCCCACCCCCCCCCCCCCCCACCCCCCCCCCCCCCCACCCCCCCCCCCCCCCACCCCCCCCCCCCCCCACCCCCCCCCCCCCCCACCCCCCCCCCCCCCCACCCCCCCCCCCCCCCACCCCCCCCCCCCCCCACCCCCCCCCCCCCCCACCCCCCCCCCCCCCCACCCCCCCCCCCCCCCACCCCCCCCCCCCCCCACCCCCCCCCCCCCCCACCCCCCCCCCCCCCCACCCCCCCCCCCCCCCACCCCCCCCCCCCCCCACCCCCCCCCCCCCCCACCCCCCCCCCCCCCCACCCCCCCCCCCCCCCACCCCCCCCCCCCCCCACCCCCCCCCCCCCCCACCCCCCCCCCCCCCCACCCCCCCCCCCCCCCACCCCCCCCCCCCCCCACCCCCCCCCCCCCCCACCCCCCCCCCCCCCCACCCCCCCCCCCCCCCACCCCCCCCCCCCCCCACCCCCCCCCCCCCCCACCCCCCCCCCCCCCCACCCCCCCCCCCCCCCACCCCCCCCCCCCCCCACCCCCCCCCCCCCCCACCCCCCCCCCCCCCCACCCCCCCCCCCCCCCACCCCCCCCCCCCCCCACCCCCCCCCCCCCCCACCCCCCCCCCCCCCCACCCCCCCCCCCCCCCACCCCCCCCCCCCCCCACCCCCCCCCCCCCCCACCCCCCCCCCCCCCCACCCCCCCCCCCCCCCACCCCCCCCCCCCCCCACCCCCCCCCCCCCCCACCCCCCCCCCCCCCCACCCCCCCCCCCCCCCACCCCCCCCCCCCCCCACCCCCCCCCCCCCCCACCCCCCCCCCCCCCCACCCCCCCCCCCCCCCACCCCCCCCCCCCCCCACCCCCCCCCCCCCCCACCCCCCCCCCCCCCCACCCCCCCCCCCCCCCACCCCCCCCCCCCCCCACCCCCCCCCCCCCCCACCCCCCCCCCCCCCCACCCCCCCCCCCCCCCACCCCCCCCCCCCCCCACCCCCCCCCCCCCCCACCCCCCCCCCCCCCCACCCCCCCCCCCCCCCACCCCCCCCCCCCCCCACCCCCCCCCCCCCCCACCCCCCCCCCCCCCCACCCCCCCCCCCCCCCACCCCCCCCCCCCCCCACCCCCCCCCCCCCCCACCCCCCCCCCCCCCCACCCCCCCCCCCCCCCACCCCCCCCCCCCCCCACCCCCCCCCCCCCCCACCCCCCCCCCCCCCCACCCCCCCCCCCCCCCACCCCCCCCCCCCCCCACCCCCCCCCCCCCCCACCCCCCCCCCCCCCCACCCCCCCCCCCCCCCACCCCCCCCCCCCCCCACCCCCCCCCCCCCCCACCCCCCCCCCCCCCCACCCCCCCCCCCCCCCACCCCCCCCCCCCCCCACCCCCCCCCCCCCCCACCCCCCCCCCCCCCCACCCCCCCCCCCCCCCACCCCCCCCCCCCCCCACCCCCCCCCCCCCCCACCCCCCCCCCCCCCCACCCCCCCCCCCCCCCACCCCCCCCCCCCCCCACCCCCCCCCCCCCCCACCCCCCCCCCCCCCCACCCCCCCCCCCCCCCACCCCCCCCCCCCCCCACCCCCCCCCCCCCCCACCCCCCCCCCCCCCCACCCCCCCCCCCCCCCACCCCCCCCCCCCCCCACCCCCCCCCCCCCCCACCCCCCCCCCCCCCCACCCCCCCCCCCCCCCACCCCCCCCCCCCCCCACCCCCCCCCCCCCCCACCCCCCCCCCCCCCCACCCCCCCCCCCCCCCACCCCCCCCCCCCCCCACCCCCCCCCCCCCCCACCCCCCCCCCCCCCCACCCCCCCCCCCCCCCACCCCCCCCCCCCCCCACCCCCCCCCCCCCCCACCCCCCCCCCCCCCCACCCCCCCCCCCCCCCACCCCCCCCCCCCCCCACCCCCCCCCCCCCCCACCCCCCCCCCCCCCCACCCCCCCCCCCCCCCACCCCCCCCCCCCCCCACCCCCCCCCCCCCCCACCCCCCCCCCCCCCCACCCCCCCCCCCCCCCACCCCCCCCCCCCCCCACCCCCCCCCCCCCCCACCCCCCCCCCCCCCCACCCCCCCCCCCCCCCACCCCCCCCCCCCCCCACCCCCCCCCCCCCCCACCCCCCCCCCCCCCCACCCCCCCCCCCCCCCACCCCCCCCCCCCCCCACCCCCCCCCCCCCCCACCCCCCCCCCCCCCCACCCCCCCCCCCCCCCACCCCCCCCCCCCCCCACCCCCCCCCCCCCCCACCCCCCCCCCCCCCCACCCCCCCCCCCCCCCACCCCCCCCCCCCCCCACCCCCCCCCCCCCCCACCCCCCCCCCCCCCCACCCCCCCCCCCCCCCACCCCCCCCCCCCCCCACCCCCCCCCCCCCCCACCCCCCCCCCCCCCCACCCCCCCCCCCCCCCACCCCCCCCCCCCCCCACCCCCCCCCCCCCCCACCCCCCCCCCCCCCCACCCCCCCCCCCCCCCACCCCCCCCCCCCCCCACCCCCCCCCCCCCCCACCCCCCCCCCCCCCCACCCCCCCCCCCCCCCACCCCCCCCCCCCCCCACCCCCCCCCCCCCCCACCCCCCCCCCCCCCCACCCCCCCCCCCCCCCACCCCCCCCCCCCCCCACCCCCCCCCCCCCCCACCCCCCCCCCCCCCCACCCCCCCCCCCCCCCACCCCCCCCCCCCCCCACCCCCCCCCCCCCCCACCCCCCCCCCCCCCCACCCCCCCCCCCCCCCACCCCCCCCCCCCCCCACCCCCCCCCCCCCCCACCCCCCCCCCCCCCCACCCCCCCCCCCCCCCACCCCCCCCCCCCCCCACCCCCCCCCCCCCCCACCCCCCCCCCCCCCCACCCCCCCCCCCCCCCACCCCCCCCCCCCCCCACCCCCCCCCCCCCCCACCCCCCCCCCCCCCCACCCCCCCCCCCCCCCACCCCCCCCCCCCCCCACCCCCCCCCCCCCCCACCCCCCCCCCCCCCCACCCCCCCCCCCCCCCACCCCCCCCCCCCCCCACCCCCCCCCCCCCCCACCCCCCCCCCCCCCCACCCCCCCCCCCCCCCACCCCCCCCCCCCCCCACCCCCCCCCCCCCCCACCCCCCCCCCCCCCCACCCCCCCCCCCCCCCACCCCCCCCCCCCCCCACCCCCCCCCCCCCCCACCCCCCCCCCCCCCCACCCCCCCCCCCCCCCACCCCCCCCCCCCCCCACCCCCCCCCCCCCCCACCCCCCCCCCCCCCCACCCCCCCCCCCCCCCACCCCCCCCCCCCCCCACCCCCCCCCCCCCCCACCCCCCCCCCCCCCCACCCCCCCCCCCCCCCACCCCCCCCCCCCCCCACCCCCCCCCCCCCCCACCCCCCCCCCCCCCCACCCCCCCCCCCCCCCACCCCCCCCCCCCCCCACCCCCCCCCCCCCCCACCCCCCCCCCCCCCCACCCCCCCCCCCCCCCACCCCCCCCCCCCCCCACCCCCCCCCCCCCCCACCCCCCCCCCCCCCCACCCCCCCCCCCCCCCACCCCCCCCCCCCCCCACCCCCCCCCCCCCCCACCCCCCCCCCCCCCCACCCCCCCCCCCCCCCACCCCCCCCCCCCCCCACCCCCCCCCCCCCCCACCCCCCCCCCCCCCCACCCCCCCCCCCCCCCACCCCCCCCCCCCCCCACCCCCCCCCCCCCCCACCCCCCCCCCCCCCCACCCCCCCCCCCCCCCACCCCCCCCCCCCCCCACCCCCCCCCCCCCCCACCCCCCCCCCCCCCCACCCCCCCCCCCCCCCACCCCCCCCCCCCCCCACCCCCCCCCCCCCCCACCCCCCCCCCCCCCCACCCCCCCCCCCCCCCACCCCCCCCCCCCCCCACCCCCCCCCCCCCCCACCCCCCCCCCCCCCCACCCCCCCCCCCCCCCACCCCCCCCCCCCCCCACCCCCCCCCCCCCCCACCCCCCCCCCCCCCCACCCCCCCCCCCCCCCACCCCCCCCCCCCCCCACCCCCCCCCCCCCCCACCCCCCCCCCCCCCCACCCCCCCCCCCCCCCACCCCCCCCCCCCCCCACCCCCCCCCCCCCCCACCCCCCCCCCCCCCCACCCCCCCCCCCCCCCACCCCCCCCCCCCCCCACCCCCCCCCCCCCCCACCCCCCCCCCCCCCCACCCCCCCCCCCCCCCACCCCCCCCCCCCCCCACCCCCCCCCCCCCCCACCCCCCCCCCCCCCCACCCCCCCCCCCCCCCACCCCCCCCCCCCCCCACCCCCCCCCCCCCCCACCCCCCCCCCCCCCCACCCCCCCCCCCCCCCACCCCCCCCCCCCCCCACCCCCCCCCCCCCCCACCCCCCCCCCCCCCCACCCCCCCCCCCCCCCACCCCCCCCCCCCCCCACCCCCCCCCCCCCCCACCCCCCCCCCCCCCCACCCCCCCCCCCCCCCACCCCCCCCCCCCCCCACCCCCCCCCCCCCCCACCCCCCCCCCCCCCCACCCCCCCCCCCCCCCACCCCCCCCCCCCCCCACCCCCCCCCCCCCCCACCCCCCCCCCCCCCCACCCCCCCCCCCCCCCACCCCCCCCCCCCCCCACCCCCCCCCCCCCCCACCCCCCCCCCCCCCCACCCCCCCCCCCCCCCACCCCCCCCCCCCCCCACCCCCCCCCCCCCCCACCCCCCCCCCCCCCCACCCCCCCCCCCCCCCACCCCCCCCCCCCCCCACCCCCCCCCCCCCCCACCCCCCCCCCCCCCCACCCCCCCCCCCCCCCACCCCCCCCCCCCCCCACCCCCCCCCCCCCCCACCCCCCCCCCCCCCCACCCCCCCCCCCCCCCACCCCCCCCCCCCCCCACCCCCCCCCCCCCCCACCCCCCCCCCCCCCCACCCCCCCCCCCCCCCACCCCCCCCCCCCCCCACCCCCCCCCCCCCCCACCCCCCCCCCCCCCCACCCCCCCCCCCCCCCACCCCCCCCCCCCCCCACCCCCCCCCCCCCCCACCCCCCCCCCCCCCCACCCCCCCCCCCCCCCACCCCCCCCCCCCCCCACCCCCCCCCCCCCCCACCCCCCCCCCCCCCCACCCCCCCCCCCCCCCACCCCCCCCCCCCCCCACCCCCCCCCCCCCCCACCCCCCCCCCCCCCCACCCCCCCCCCCCCCCACCCCCCCCCCCCCCCACCCCCCCCCCCCCCCACCCCCCCCCCCCCCCACCCCCCCCCCCCCCCACCCCCCCCCCCCCCCACCCCCCCCCCCCCCCACCCCCCCCCCCCCCCACCCCCCCCCCCCCCCACCCCCCCCCCCCCCCACCCCCCCCCCCCCCCACCCCCCCCCCCCCCCACCCCCCCCCCCCCCCACCCCCCCCCCCCCCCACCCCCCCCCCCCCCCACCCCCCCCCCCCCCCACCCCCCCCCCCCCCCACCCCCCCCCCCCCCCACCCCCCCCCCCCCCCACCCCCCCCCCCCCCCACCCCCCCCCCCCCCCACCCCCCCCCCCCCCCACCCCCCCCCCCCCCCACCCCCCCCCCCCCCCACCCCCCCCCCCCCCCACCCCCCCCCCCCCCCACCCCCCCCCCCCCCCACCCCCCCCCCCCCCCACCCCCCCCCCCCCCCACCCCCCCCCCCCCCCACCCCCCCCCCCCCCCACCCCCCCCCCCCCCCACCCCCCCCCCCCCCCACCCCCCCCCCCCCCCACCCCCCCCCCCCCCCACCCCCCCCCCCCCCCACCCCCCCCCCCCCCCACCCCCCCCCCCCCCCACCCCCCCCCCCCCCCACCCCCCCCCCCCCCCACCCCCCCCCCCCCCCACCCCCCCCCCCCCCCACCCCCCCCCCCCCCCACCCCCCCCCCCCCCCACCCCCCCCCCCCCCCACCCCCCCCCCCCCCCACCCCCCCCCCCCCCCACCCCCCCCCCCCCCCACCCCCCCCCCCCCCCACCCCCCCCCCCCCCCACCCCCCCCCCCCCCCACCCCCCCCCCCCCCCACCCCCCCCCCCCCCCACCCCCCCCCCCCCCCACCCCCCCCCCCCCCCACCCCCCCCCCCCCCCACCCCCCCCCCCCCCCACCCCCCCCCCCCCCCACCCCCCCCCCCCCCCACCCCCCCCCCCCCCCACCCCCCCCCCCCCCCACCCCCCCCCCCCCCCACCCCCCCCCCCCCCCACCCCCCCCCCCCCCCACCCCCCCCCCCCCCCACCCCCCCCCCCCCCCACCCCCCCCCCCCCCCACCCCCCCCCCCCCCCACCCCCCCCCCCCCCCACCCCCCCCCCCCCCCACCCCCCCCCCCCCCCACCCCCCCCCCCCCCCACCCCCCCCCCCCCCCACCCCCCCCCCCCCCCACCCCCCCCCCCCCCCACCCCCCCCCCCCCCCACCCCCCCCCCCCCCCACCCCCCCCCCCCCCCACCCCCCCCCCCCCCCACCCCCCCCCCCCCCCACCCCCCCCCCCCCCCACCCCCCCCCCCCCCCACCCCCCCCCCCCCCCACCCCCCCCCCCCCCCACCCCCCCCCCCCCCCACCCCCCCCCCCCCCCACCCCCCCCCCCCCCCACCCCCCCCCCCCCCCACCCCCCCCCCCCCCCACCCCCCCCCCCCCCCACCCCCCCCCCCCCCCACCCCCCCCCCCCCCCACCCCCCCCCCCCCCCACCCCCCCCCCCCCCCACCCCCCCCCCCCCCCACCCCCCCCCCCCCCCACCCCCCCCCCCCCCCACCCCCCCCCCCCCCCACCCCCCCCCCCCCCCACCCCCCCCCCCCCCCACCCCCCCCCCCCCCCACCCCCCCCCCCCCCCACCCCCCCCCCCCCCCACCCCCCCCCCCCCCCACCCCCCCCCCCCCCCACCCCCCCCCCCCCCCACCCCCCCCCCCCCCCACCCCCCCCCCCCCCCACCCCCCCCCCCCCCCACCCCCCCCCCCCCCCACCCCCCCCCCCCCCCACCCCCCCCCCCCCCCACCCCCCCCCCCCCCCACCCCCCCCCCCCCCCACCCCCCCCCCCCCCCACCCCCCCCCCCCCCCACCCCCCCCCCCCCCCACCCCCCCCCCCCCCCACCCCCCCCCCCCCCCACCCCCCCCCCCCCCCACCCCCCCCCCCCCCCACCCCCCCCCCCCCCCACCCCCCCCCCCCCCCACCCCCCCCCCCCCCCACCCCCCCCCCCCCCCACCCCCCCCCCCCCCCACCCCCCCCCCCCCCCACCCCCCCCCCCCCCCACCCCCCCCCCCCCCCACCCCCCCCCCCCCCCACCCCCCCCCCCCCCCACCCCCCCCCCCCCCCACCCCCCCCCCCCCCCACCCCCCCCCCCCCCCACCCCCCCCCCCCCCCACCCCCCCCCCCCCCCACCCCCCCCCCCCCCCACCCCCCCCCCCCCCCACCCCCCCCCCCCCCCACCCCCCCCCCCCCCCACCCCCCCCCCCCCCCACCCCCCCCCCCCCCCACCCCCCCCCCCCCCCACCCCCCCCCCCCCCCACCCCCCCCCCCCCCCACCCCCCCCCCCCCCCACCCCCCCCCCCCCCCACCCCCCCCCCCCCCCACCCCCCCCCCCCCCCACCCCCCCCCCCCCCCACCCCCCCCCCCCCCCACCCCCCCCCCCCCCCACCCCCCCCCCCCCCCACCCCCCCCCCCCCCCACCCCCCCCCCCCCCCACCCCCCCCCCCCCCCACCCCCCCCCCCCCCCACCCCCCCCCCCCCCCACCCCCCCCCCCCCCCACCCCCCCCCCCCCCCACCCCCCCCCCCCCCCACCCCCCCCCCCCCCCACCCCCCCCCCCCCCCACCCCCCCCCCCCCCCACCCCCCCCCCCCCCCACCCCCCCCCCCCCCCACCCCCCCCCCCCCCCACCCCCCCCCCCCCCCACCCCCCCCCCCCCCCACCCCCCCCCCCCCCCACCCCCCCCCCCCCCCACCCCCCCCCCCCCCCACCCCCCCCCCCCCCCACCCCCCCCCCCCCCCACCCCCCCCCCCCCCCACCCCCCCCCCCCCCCACCCCCCCCCCCCCCCACCCCCCCCCCCCCCCACCCCCCCCCCCCCCCACCCCCCCCCCCCCCCACCCCCCCCCCCCCCCACCCCCCCCCCCCCCCACCCCCCCCCCCCCCCACCCCCCCCCCCCCCCACCCCCCCCCCCCCCCACCCCCCCCCCCCCCCACCCCCCCCCCCCCCCACCCCCCCCCCCCCCCACCCCCCCATCGCCTGCATCTGTGGCTGGCATCTTCAGAGGATCTGAATGCCAGCCACAGATGCAGGCGAAACGAATGCTGCTAGAACATGGCCATACAGCCCGGAAACCGCATAGCACCCCAGTGATTCCGGCCGTGAAAGCCTTCGACAATACAGAATTACATTGCTGATGGACTAACATCTACGAAACGGGCATTGCCTTTTGAACTCTCTGGACTTTTTGTTTGCTGCTATGATTGCATGCTCTACTAGTTTCATGTGGAAGACTGTTTCTTTTTTCACTGTTGTTGATGACTGCACACTCTGGTACTAAATATGCATGTTGTTGGCATTATACAGCATTATATCTTATGTTGATAATTGTTGTTATAGTCTGGGTATAGTGTTTTTTGGTTGCCTTTTATTTTTTCATCTCTGCACTCTGTACTCTTTGAGTTGATATTTCCGGTACCTACACAATTCTTGAATTAAAACTGGAGACACAAACCCCAAATGATTTTCCTTTAAGCATCTGAAAGAGTCCAACCCCTTACCTACTATGTTGCATGAAACTCTTCTCACTGATGAGTGTCACCTGATGAGGAGGCAAATCCAAAGCAGTGACTCATTCACAGATGTAACAGGCATCCTCTTTGGCACACAGGCAATTCTGAATTGGCTTGGATTGAAAGCCCCACACCTCATGCAGAGAGGGAGTACAATTTATTTTCTTTACAGCCTGCCTTCCTCAAGCACCTTGAACCTGATGTGATGAGGCACAACGAAAGCATTTTAAACAAAAGCCCCTTCCGCACACGCAAAATAATGCGTTTTCAAACCACTTTCACAACTGTTTGCAAGTGGATTTTGCCATTCCGCACAGCTTCAAAGAGCATTGAAAGCAGTTTGAAAGTGCATTATTCTGCATGTGCGGAATGAGCCAAAGTCTCTCTTTGCTATTTGTTGTGGTTAAACGAGGAAGGCTCTTCTTAAAAATGTTTGCTGACAAACTGTTTCTCGTACGACAATGCTATCTGAAATCAGGTTCGGGCCGTAAACGATATCAATGATACACCTGACTCTTCTTCAGTTTGTGGGACAGGTTTGTCCTCCTTGATCTATTTGATCCAGTTGGTCAAAACTTGCAACCGGCTATGCAGAAAATATATGAGTCTTGTTCATGGGCTGGTTCTGCAAAATTCATACCTGCCCGGAGAAACAAAACCCCAGGAATCCTGGGAAATATAGTTTTGCACTGCAAAGGCTCACCTTTGATGCTGCTGGTGTTCTAATGGCAAGAGGGATGAGCTAGGAGTCTGCCTGCCTCATTTGGCAAATATTTTGAGATTTGGGGAGAGATTTCAGGTGTGGGGAGAGATTTCATAAGACAGTGGGGTGTAATACCATTTTGTCTGCCCTTGTCTGCTATTAGATCTCTGTCGCCTGGAGAGCAAGTCGGATACTAGATTCCCACCTGGAGTTTGACAATCCATAATTCATGGGCAAGGTACATCTGTGCACAACAAAGTAAGAAACATGGTCTCGTGCTCATAATGCAACCCCCAGCCCCGGTGACCAACCATATTAACTTTATTTCTCTGCTCCCATCATAGAATTTAAGGCAGTACACATGGATTCCTAGACAGCGTTCCTATTCCAGGCAGCGAATGGGTTGACTGCGCTTCGGCTGGACTACATGCTCTCCAACCACACTCTGGGGGCATTTTACTAACTATTAGTATACCAGAGGAGTTTGGAAGAGGGTTTACACTCCTGCAAAAATTGGCCTGCAAGCTCCTTGGTGTAATGCACTGGTCTTCTTCCTTTCCAGACCTGAGATCCACCCAGCACGAGACTCTCCAAGCATGTGAAAGGAAGCAGGGGAGCCAGAGTTATGGCCTAACTGGTGTGAATTGCAAGGGGTTGGCATTTCAGCAGACCAACAGGAAATGCAATCCGACCATCAGCAAGTGAACCATAGCAAGAGAAAGGCCTGGGGTGGTCAGAGCCATGGGAGAATCCCCTCAACAGCTGTGTGACTTCACCCGTTACTCTCCTTCTGCTTTTCTCATGCATGCAAAGACAAGCAAAATCCGTGGCTGCCATGGTTCCCATGGGCACCATTGCACCCACTGACTCTTTCCCTTGTGTTTTTAGAAAGTAGGCAGGGCGTGGTGTGGATTCTGCCCAGCAAGGCTTTTAAAAACAACATTGCTTTGGCAGCAGTTGCCCCCACAGCACAAGGACCGTCGCTAGATGACAAAAGTTGTGGCAGCCATTTTGAATCTGACGACATGTCCTGCGGCATGGCAGCCATTTTGTGGCTGCACCCGCCAAGCTGTGTCAGAACTCCCAAGTTGCTGGCAGGCTCACAACCACTTGAGGGTCCTACAATTAGCCACTGGTTTAATGTGTTTTTTTAAAAAATGTTTCTTCTCTGTGCCTTTATTATGAATTTATACCTCCTTTACATGGATGGGTTACTTTCTCTTTATCAGCCCAAGAGCAGTTTGTTCTCAGGCGCACACAAACAGATTCCTATGAACAGGTTAATCTATGATGTTAATGCTACTGGCAAACAGTAAACCAAGATCTGAATGTTTTTCTCAAGATAAGTCTCAAGGCAAAGAACTAAGCGAGTGCAGGAAAACACACTAATAGAGTAACATATAAACTGGTTTGTGCTGGTTTGTGAGCTGTTGCTCAGTGGAAAACACCATTACAGAAGAGAGACCAAATGCAACACAGAAAAAGGTTCCCATGACCCTAAGTGACTGTATTGAGTGGCGTTTTTTGCACACAGGAAGATACAGGTTGCATCCAGGTTTGAGCACTTTCGGCTCTACACATGCCAAAAGTTCGGCTGCTGGCAGCGTCTTGAGGATTGCAGGTTTAACATTTTAATAGGCATCTTGAGGATTGCAGGTTTCACACTTTAAAAAGTCTCTACTCCTCCAACGGGCAACATCTGTGAGGTCAGAAAGGGATTAAATAACATCAAGGGACTAGCTCAGTGATGGCGAACCTTTTCGAGACCGAGTGCCCAAATTGCAACCCAAAACCCACTTATTTATCGGGAAGTGCCAACACGGCAGTTTAACCTGAATACTGAGGTTTTGGCTCCGAGGCATGTGTTACTCGGGAGTAAGCTTGGTGGTAGTCGGTGGCTTCGCTTTGAAGCAACCGTGCAACTCTTCCAATGGGTGAATCACGACCCTAGGAGCGTTTACTCAGAACAAGCCCCATTGCCAGCAACCAAGCTTACTCTCAGGTAAAGGATCACGCTTTAGTTCTTCGCATGAAAATCAGTGGGGTTTAACAGCACTTAACAGGGTTACCTACACTGCTTCCCCAAAACTAGGTCTTAGGTTTAATGCTAATAATTGAGACCAGTGGCCCAGGCCAGCCTAGATGTGTGTGTGTGGGGGGGGGGCACACTGTTTGCGCGTGCCCACAGAGAGGGCTCTGAGTGCCACCTCTGGCACCGTGCCATAGGTTCGCCACCACTGGACTAGCTCCATGGCTGAATTCCTTGCCTTTCTCCAGTGTCAGCAGAAACAGGACACACTGAATATTATATAGTTCCTCATATCTTGAACTGTCCATCCATTTCTACATGCCTTAAAACCCAAGTTTGTCTTGATGGAGAATTTGAGCTGTCTTGGTGCGGTTTCCTCTTGCATGAGGATAGATTTGTGCTAATTATCACGTCTGTTTGCAGTGCCCCAGAATGGATTCCTGGCAAAAGAGGGCAAGGGAACGTGTTTCTGAGTCACTGCAGAGTGTATTTTCCCCACTAGACCCCCATTTTACCATTACACAGGAAAGGGCTTCCAGATCAGCAGGTGTTTCCAAAACTGTCTCCCCAATAAGAGAGGGCAGGAAAAATAGTCATCCTTCTCAGAGAAGGTTGGGATGTCTAATGCCAGAGCTTTCTTGGCAGTAACTGCTGAGGAAGGCCTCTCTCTGTCTTGGAACTGAGAACGCTCTTGCATCAGAAGAAGAAAGAGGAGGAGGAGAGGAGGAGGAAGAGTTTGGATTTATATCCCCCCTTTCTCTCCTGCAGGAGACTCAAAGGGGCTTACAATCTCCTTGCCCTTCCCCCTCACAACAAACACCCTGTGAGGTAGGTGGGGCTGAGAGAGCTCCAAGAAGCTGTGACTAGCCCAAGGTCACCCAGCTGGCGTGCGTGGGAGTGCACAGGCTAATCTGAATTCCCCAGATAAGCCTCCACAGCTCGGGCGGCAGAGCGGGGAATCAAACCTGGTTCCTCCAGATTAGATACACGAGCTCTTAGCCTCCTACGCCAATACCAGGGCCAATGAACTGACTCTTGTAGAAAGTAGCTTCCTACATGTTCAGTCTTACTCTTTATTTTGAAGACTGCTCTTCGGGAGTACTTCCTACATGAATAAGACAAGCTTATTAATGCTTTTCAGCATTGACAACCAACATCTGTTTTCCTGTTGGGCATGAAGCTCATTAGCTGCTACCAGAGAGCCCTCTAGTGTTACTATCATGGGGTCCCCATATTCCGGAGTGCCTGCTTGTGTTTTGCTGCCAAGATTCAGCATCTTCACTCAAAGATCCTTTACCCAAGATTCAGCATCTACCAAAAACAACATGCCCAAGAAGATCAGGTGTTTGTAGCTTGATTCCCCCCCACTAATAGCCCAGCAGAGTTATTCGTTTTGGAAGAAGCTGGCCAGCAACTGTTACAATCCAGGACTTTTGCAATTTTGAATTCTGCAGATCCAGGAATTTTGCAATGAACACATATTTGGGGAAACTTGCTCCTGTTTAAGTTGAGAGTACTGCAAAAGCTCTGGAGAGCAAAACTGAAGCAGGGACCTGAACGACACTGCCAAAAATTCAGCTTGTGCATCACCCCTTAGCTGCAGTCCACGGAAGTGACATAGGCAAGACTATCAGGAAGCCTGGACTCTCACCTGTTATGAACAGATCACATAGCTGACTTTATCAGAAAAGTTCCATGTCAGGGTACTTACTTACCAGGACACACTCTGAGGCAGAACCTGAGGACACAGTGCAGCCAGAGTTGGCTGCTCCTAAGGAAGACCAGGTAGCAGATGACATGCAGGTGGAGGAGCCTCCACCTTATGACATGCAGGTGGAGGCTGCAGATCCTCCTAGGGAACCCAGTGATGAGCCAGCTGTGCGTAGGAGGCAGACGCAGAGGCTGCTACTGCAGAAGTACAGAAGGAGTGCTCAGAAGGAGCAGCAGTGGTGTAGGAGGTTAAGAGGGCATCTAATCTGGAGGAACCGGGTTTGATTCCCAGCTCTGCTGCCTGAGCTATGGAGGCTTATCTGGGGAATTCAGATTAGCCTGTACACTCCCACACATGCCAGCTGGGTGACCTTGGGCTAGTCACAGTTCTTCGGAGCTCTCTCAGCCCCACCTACCTCACAGGGTGTTTGTTGTGAGGGGGGAAGGACAAGGAGATTATAAGCCCCTTTGAGTCTCCTGCAGGAGAGAAAGGGGGGATATAAATCCAAACTCTTCTTCTTCTTCTTCATTTGGCAGGAAGGCATGGGAGATTAGAAGCCTCTGCATCTGATGAGGATTAACTCCCTGCAAAATCCCAGCCCCTTGAACAAGGCTCTCTATATAAACCTTGCTCTGAGCTTGCTTCTGCCTGAATGCAAGAAGTGTGTTACCTGTTGCAGCTGTGTGCTTGGCTCTTTGTGGATTCCTAGCCTGCTCCTTGGTTCTCCATGACCTATTGGACTGTGACCTGACTATGCCTTGCCTGCTGCCTTACTTGACCCATTGGACTTTGACCTGACCATGCTTGTGCTTGTTGCCCATTCGGCCCTGTGGGGTCAGACCCAGCCACGCCCCTGCCTGCTGGTAGCACATCAGCTTTCCTGAGTAGTCTGAGCACAAAGGGGATTCTGCTACTACTTTTCCCTATGATGACCCACCTTAGGGTTCCACCTCTACCTAGGCTTGGATCTGAATATAAATCCTAGTTTGAAGAAATAACCCAGAATAATGGTATATATCCATCCCAGAGCCTTCACAGCCCTCAACAAGTTTTTGGGGAAAATTATGCCATTTTGTTGTTCCTGAGGGTTTGCTGGTCCCAACATTTTGGAAGGCTGAGCTTAGATACATCCAAATTAGTCCAGGAACCCAAATTAAATTATTATTATTATTATTATTATTATTATTATTATTATTATTATTATTATTATTATTATTATTATTATTATTATTATTATTATTATTATTATTATTATTATTATTATTATTATTATTATTATTATTATTATTATTATTATTATTATTATTATTATTACACATAACAACACAGCACAAGTGTCTGGAATTCATCTCTGAATATCGAGTCCTTCCCAAGGACCTAGGATATTAGAGGTATTTGTGTAGAATATGTGCAGTTCCTAGAAGTGCTGCTTTCTGCAGCATGTGGACTGATGTTCTGTCCAAGTTTAGGCTTTCCAGATGTTTTTCAAGATTTCTTGGGATTCCTCCTAGAGCACCGACTACTAGTGGGATTACTGTTGTTCTTTTTGCCACAATCGTTCCAACTTCAATTTGTAGGTCCCTTGTATTTTTGTGGGATCTTTTTCCAGCTCTTTGTCCTCTACCCTGCTGTCAACTGGCACAGCAACATCTATGATCCAAACATGTTTTTTCTCTACCACTGTTATGTCTGGGGTGTTGTGTGCCAGGTGTCTGTCTGTCTGTCTGTCTGTCTGTCTGTATTCTAAAGTCCCAGAGTATTTTTGCTTCTTCTTCTATTATTATTATTATTATTATTATTATTATTATTTATTTATTTATTTATTTATTTATTTAGTACCCAAACTGCCTACAATGCCTCCGCTCACGCACCGAAGCCAAAATGAGCCACGAGAAGATCACACTGTCAATGCAAAAAAAATGTTTTAATAGAATAAAAATACATGTTGAGGAAATAAGTATTAAAATTTTTATTGTATAGCAACTTTGTGTGCTGTTAAATTTCCAGCATCTTATTTCTCTCTTTATAGCAATAGTAAACATTATTTCATAAGAAAGCTTATTTTATGTAAACAGGCTCAGATAGGCAAACACGACTTCCCGCGTATCATGCTGGAAATAATAAAAAGAAGTAAAGCAAAGCAGAAACATAATATAAAAATCTCGGGTGAGGTGGGAGACGCTGAAATAAATTGTTTCCCAAACCAGGGCTAACGTCACTGAAGCTTCAAGAACAAGGAAGTCTAAATGGAGACATCTAGAGCCTTTTAGAAGATAACAGTGGATGTGATCGCTGTGTAGAGTGAGCATGTGGTGGGGGAATCCCCCCCCCCCACACACACATATACACACAACTCCCAGGCATGCTTTCCTTACCTGTGAGCCACCTGAGACCACACACTAGAGCAGAGGATCACGCATGAATTCCTGCACGCCAAGGTTCCATCCAGTCCATTTATACCACAACTCCAAATTGGAAGGCAAGTTCATTTTAACATGTGCACCCCCCCCCCCCATGCTCTTATGAGTGAGTCTTAGGCAGCTCCAGAGGCAAGACAGATGTGACGGAGCTGCCACAAGCTCCACACAGTCACATTGGCACAGAATTCAAATTCTGTTACACAAAACCCCACTAATCCAAATAACATCTAATTTTTGAAAAGTAAACACCTGTGTCTGTCTAAGCCAGTGATGGAGAACCTTCTCGAGACCGAGTGCCCAAATTGCAACCCAAAACCCACTTATTTATCGCAAAGTGCCAACACGACAATTTAACCCGAATACTGAGGTTTTAGTTCAGAACAAACGGTTGGCTCCAAGGCGTGCGCTACTTGGGAGTAAACTTGGTGGTAGTTGGTGGCTTGGCTTTGAAGCAACTGTGCAACTCTTCCAATGGGTGAATCATGACCCTGGAGGGTTTACTCAGAAGCAAGCCCCATTGCCAGCAACCGAGCTTACCCCCAGGTAAAGGATCACACTTTAGTTCTTCGCATGAAAATCAGTGGGGTTTAACCGCGCTTAACAGGGTTACCTACACTGCTTCCCCAAAACTAGGTCTTAGGGTTTAATGCTAATAATTGAGCCCAGCGGCCCAGGCCAGCCTAGATGTGGCGGGGGGGTGGGGGTGGCAACTCTGCACGTGCCCATAGAGAAGGCTCTGAGTGCCACCTCTGACACCCGTGCCATAGGTTCGCCACCACTGGTCTAAGCTCTCTGGCTTGAATTCTGTGGGCTGAGTTGCATTAGAGAAAGGGAACTAATACTTTCATTCTTCCACCCACCCACCCACTGATTTCTTTGCCCCTGAAATTGTCCTCCTATACTCAGTGGATCTTCTCCAGGAACAATGTTTGGAGGCAACAGGTGGGGGGGGGGTTGTTGGCAAATATCACCCTCCCTTCTTCCACCAACAGAAATACTGTTCAGTCAGAGGAATTGTTATTACACTGACAAAACAGTTGTCAGACAAAACAGGAGTTCAGGATCCAAGCTATAGTATTTAAGTCTGTTCTAATTTTCATTCATATAAAAAAAGTGTGCGATACATACACACATTTTAAAAAAAACATCCATTGGAAAGAATGTTAAACTCAGGTCTAACATTTCTAGCTGCCTTTTTGATAGAATTTCAAGCAGAGGTAGATGCGTAATTGTTATTGGCTGACCTCCAGGAGAATGAGAAACGTTGCCAACTTATGCATACCTGAGAAGTGAGCTTTCAAAAGCTGCACATCAAGAAGGAAGTCTTTCAAAAAGCCAGCCAGAAGACCTGTACTGCTGAGGATTTTTTAAGCTAAGGGGCCACTCTGCACATTACGTGATCACAGGATGTCCCAAAGGTATTTCCAGAGCCTAGAATACTTAATGCTTTCAGTGTGCAAAGTACATCATGCATAATGCGATAATTCTTACAACAGCCCTGTTAGGACAGGACCTTTTATGTTTTGCTGGGGCTCAGAGATTTATGGCTTGCGTTAAAGCTGGGTAGCAACATTGCAACAGCTTAAACCTGGACTGCAATTCCTTCTCAAGGGCCAAAACCATGGAGTCTCACCATAGGATCGCCCAGTGACCTAGCTAGGGGATGGGTGGGTGGGGGGCACATAGCCCTGTGACCCTGAGCAATGCTAAGCACCCAGTCAGAGGCATAGCTACCATGGGGACATCCAAGGGCAAATGTCCCGGGCACCCACCATTGGGGGAGCAGAAAAATTTGAGGTCATTTCTATTTTATTTTTATTTTGGGGGGGATTTTTAGTGTTTTAGGTTGATGGCCAGCAGGGGGTGCAGTTTTTAGGCTAGCAGCACCAAAATGTCAGACTATCATCAGGTGACTCTCCTGACAATACCAGCCAGGTTTGGTGAAGTTTGGTTCAGGGTTATGGATCCCCAAAGAGGGTGTCCCAATCCCCCATTGTTTCCAAAGGGAGCTAATAGTAGATGGGGCTACTTTTGAGGGTCCATAACTTTGGACCCCCTGAACCAAACTTCACCAAACCTAGGTGGTATCATCAGGATACTCTTCTACTGATGCCACCCAGGTCTGGTGAAGGTTGGTTCAAGGGGTCCAAAGTTATGGACCCTCAAAAGGAGTGTCCCATCCCCCATTCCAATGGGAGCTAATAGTTGTGGGTTTTACAGGCTGTGTGGTCATGGTCTGGTAGATCTTGTTCCTAATGTTTTGCCTGCATCTGTGGCTGGCATCTTCAGAGGTGTATCACAGAGAGAAGTCTGTTATAAGAGAAGTCTGGACACAGTGTATAACAGATTTCCCTCTGTGATGCCTGCCCCAATGCCAGCCACAAATGCAGGTGAGAATAGCTGATAGGAACAAGATGCCTGAACCAGAACCAGTGGCTATCTGCAGGTACCATGGCCGGGCCTCTTCTACTGGTCACATGGGAGGCAAAATCGGCCCCCCCGTGGCCAGGATTCCTGCTGTCTAGATTATTTTTTACGTGCCTCGACCCCATCTGGCCCTCAGCCCCACCCTGGACTCCCACCTCTTCAGAGAGACTGCAGGCTGTGGGAACCCAGCCAGCTTGGGGGAGGCCTCCTGGGGGGGGGAAGGTGAGCACCTAGATCAGGGGTAGGGGAACCTGCAGCTCTCAGATGTTCAGGAACCTAATTCCCATCAGCCCCCCTACCAGCATGGCCAATTGGCCATGCTGACAGAGCTGATAGGAGTGTAGTTCCTGTTTGGAAACACAGGTCCTATAGGCTGCCACCCATGTCAGGTGACATGGGCAGGGGTTGAGGAGCAGTGGGAGTGGAACCTGGGGGCATCAGGGGGGTGGAGCTAAAGATTGGTGCCAGCAGAGCCTAGGCGGGCATCCTGGAGACAATAATTTGTCTCCGAGCCATTGCCTAGTGCGCTTCTGGGGCCATGCAGCCTGGAAAACCCACAACAACCAACATTGAAAGTGATGAAAATAAGGAATCTACCCTGAAACAGCATCACTTTCATTGTTGTTTAAACTAGGGAGCACAGAGTCTCCCTTTAAGGTGAATTTGGGCTCCCTAATTTAAACAATATTGAAATTGATCCTGTTTTGGAGTAGATTCTCCCTTTAAGGGAGATTTAAAAGGAGAATCTGGGCTCCCTAGTTTAAACAACATTAAAAGTGATGCTGTTTCAGGGTGGATTCCCCACCCCCTTCAAAAAAAATAGCATCAATTTCAATGTTGTTTAAACTAGGGAGCACTTGGTGTGTTCAGATTTGTATGCTGGGGCATGATCTATAATGTGATGGTGACTTTGAGATGACCTGGTTGTTTGGTTGTGGTGGGGGATGGTGGCCCCCCCATATGTGGGGGGGCGCTAAACTCAGATTTTGCCCCAGGTTCCATTTTCCCTAGCTATGCCTCTGTCCCCAGTGGCTGCTTTTCATATCAGGGGTGCCCTATACAATTTGGCTGTGTATCACTACATTATATTAGCTCCCACAAAGTACACACCCAGGGAAGGAGTAATTTCGAGACAGGTATTTCTTGTAATGCAGTGATTAAAAGTGGTGGATTCTAATCTGGACAACCAGGTTTGATTCCTCACTCCTCCACATGAATGGCGGACTCTAACCTGGAGAACTGGGTTTGATTCCCCACTCCTCCGTATGAAGCCCGCTGGGTGACCTTGGGCTTTTTGCAGTTCTCTCAGTCCCACCTACGTCACAAGGTGTCTGTTGTTGGGGGGGGGGGAGGAAAGGGAAGGCAATTGCAAACTCCTTTGGGACTCCTTAAAGGTAGAGCAAAGTGCGATATAAAGCCAACTCTTCTTATTCTTAAAAGGAACACTTAAGGGGAATGAATTCTGCCGTGTGCACTACACAGCGTGGCCTTCTGAATAGTAGGCTGTATCCGTACACTGGAAAGCATTAAGCAGGGCTGCAAGAAATGCAAGCACGCTTATCAGACTATTGTCTCGGGAGGCATATACTCTGTGGTTGTCCTCCACGTAATGTGCAAACCGGCCCATTGAGCCAACGGTCTGCAGGACCTCTATTGAGGCCGCCATTGTTCCAAGTTCTACAGCTCATGCATTCACGTTCTGTGCTTTAAAGCAAAAAAGATGAAACCGATCCCTTCGTCCCATGCCTGTTTCATGCAAGCTGAACCCCAGGAGGGCTTACTCAACCCGTGCCTAATCAAAATACGACTTCAGGGCGCCGCGGCGACGGACATCGCAGGTCCAGCAGTGGAAGCCGCCTCCCAGCGAATTGGCGTAGCGGATGTTGACCTTGACTGTCGAAATCCCTATAAAGTAAACGGGAGGCAAGACATTTGTGAGGAAGCCCAGCCCCTCTACTCCAAGGAGCTACGCAAAGGAGTCGGCTTCGCTGCCAGAGGTGATGAAGTGGCCAGAACACTGGACTGGAGAGATCTGGGCATAAGCCCTAACTCAGCTATGAAGCTGAGATCTGAACAGTGTGAATAAATAAATGTATATAAATAAGTAAACAAACCAGGCATATGGTTGAAGCAGCTACAGTTTCCATCATTCGCTGGTCTCTCTTTCCCTTCCCTTCCCCCTCCTCTGTTTTAAGTTTTGAACGTCTGTTTCCATGAGATCGTTTCAAGGGGGTTTTCCCCACTTACCTTCTGCTGCGCGCTACTCCGGGAAAGTAGCGCGGGGTCCAGCAGCGCTCCCCACTTGCAAGGGCGGCAACCACGCAGCCGCCCCGACGCTGCCGCTCTTGCACCACTTCAGCGCGCGTCATTCCTGGCGCTGAAGAAACAGCACCTTGTGATTGGGGAACCCCGAGAGCGCGCCAGGAATGACGTGCGCTGAGGGGGCGCAAGAGCGGCGCGCAGCAGAAGGTGAGTGGGGAAAGCCCAAAGGTTTAGCACTTTAATATATTTAAGGCAAATGGGCTGGCTGCCGTCTGAGATTTTAATTGTAACGTAATTATGTCTTTGTTGTCTGTGCTCCATAATACGTTGGAAGTCGACCTAAACCCATGAGCTTGAAGGATTACAATCCATTCTAACCTCTCAAACATTCGGCCTCCTTGGTTTTACCTCTTTCTGTGGCATAAACAGACTAGGCTCAAAAGCAGTTACTGGAAAAATGACCTCCAGTGATTTAGGTAGTTATACTCCAACCTTCCCAATGGGTTCCCAAAATGCTTACAACTCTCCCATTTTATCTTCAGAAGAGCCACAAGGGCCTTTTCCGCACATGCAGAATAATGCACTTTCAATCCACTTTCACAACTGTTTGCAAATGGATTTTGCTATTTTGCACAATAAAATCCAGCTTCAAAGTGGATTGAAAGTGGATTGAAAGTGCATTATTCTGCATGTGCGGAAGGGACCTTTGTGTGGTATGTTAGGCTGAAAAAGGAGGTCACGTCCAAGGTCACCCAGCAAGCATTCATGGCAGAGTGGAAAGAGCCAGTGTGGTTAAGTGGTAGTTAAGAGCAGGTGGACTGGTTTTGATTCCCCACTCCTCCACCTGAGTGGCAGACTCTTATCTGGTGAAACACATTTGTTTCCTCACTCCTACATTCCTGCTGGGTGACCTTGGGCTAGTCACAGAACTCTCTCAGCCCCACCTACCTGACAAGGTGTTTGTTGTGGGGAGAGGAAGGGAAAGGAGCCTGTAAGGCGGCTTGAGCCTCCTTACAGGAGAGAAAAGTAGGGTATAAATCCCAACTATTTCAAACCACGGTCTCCCAAACCCTAGTCTAAGGACCTTTCCGCACGGGGCCAAAAGCAGCGGCCCAGGGACGGAAAAACACCGGTCCCTGGGGTGCTGTTCGCACAGGCGCCGCTGCTGCAACACAGCAGTGCCATCCTGTGTGGCCCTGAGCAGCGCGAAGGCGCCGCTTTCCACCTCCCTTCCCAAGGGAGATTTTTGGAAAGCACCGCCACCCTGCCAAAGACGCCGCTTTCCCGTCCACACCTGGAGCCCCCTGGAGACCCCCTGGAGGTTGGAAGGCAGCATGGGCTGACACTGGAGGTGAGTGGGGGGGGGAACGAGGTGAGTGGGGGGGGGAAGGACACAGAAGAGGCAGCTCCGCTCTTCTGCGCCAGCCTCTGCGGGGGGCGCCCGCACGCTCCTGTGCGAACGGCCCCCTCCCCTCCACCGGTTAAATTTCTGCTGGTGGAGAGGTGCCCTTTCCGCCATGCAGAAAGAGCCTAATGCTCTCTTGCCCCTGAAAGCCACCATGGTGTACTGCAGTGGTTCTCAACCTGTGGGTCGCGACCCTTTGGGGGTCGAACGACCCTTTCACAGGGGTCGCCTAAGACTCTCTGCATCAGTGTTCTCCTTCTGTAAAATGGATAAATGTTAGGGTTGGGGGTCACCACAACACAAGGAACTGTATTAAAGGGTCAGGGCATTAGGAAGGTTGAGAACCACTGGTGTAGTGCTTAAGAGCTGTGAACTCTAATCTGGAGAACTGGGTTTGATTCCTTACTCTTCCACATGAAGTCTGCTGGGTGACTTCTCAGAACTCTCTCAAACCCACCTGTTGGGCCTGTTATGTTGTTTCCGGAGGGGGAGGGGGAGAGAAGGGAATGTGATCATAAGCTCTGAGATTCCCCAAGGTAGAGGAAAGTGGGCATAAAAACCAACTCCTTGGCTCATTCCGCACGTGCAGAATAATGCACTTTCAAACTGCTTTCAGTGCTCTTTGAAGCTGTGCAGAATGGCAAAATCCACTTGCAAACAGTTGGGAAAGTGGCTTGAAAACGCATTATTTTGCGTGTGCGGAAGGGGCCCTTGTCTTCTGCAGAGTTGCTAAGCAGTCCACAAAAAAATCATTTCCCATTTTCAGCATGGAGCTGAAGCCGATACACACAATTAATCCCCCCATACACGTTTTTTTAATGAAATAGGTCAGACTGAAGGAAAAGGAAAAGTCAGAATGAACCCCCAGTACGGCCAGGTATTTTTAAAACCTACGTATGCTGCCTTTCTGTCCAACTTAGGGGTTTCCAAATGCAGTAAACAATCCCAAATCAACCTTGTGTGGGGCAAAGGTCTGGAATGTTCCTAGGAAGGTCAACCTCTCCTCCCAATTCTCCAACCTTGGATTCCACCCCCTTCTTCATCCTACCTAGGCTTTCAAACATCTTCTGGATCGGGATCTCATTGGTGTCCACCATCACACGCTTTTCATCCAACATCAGGACGTTCATGGAGAGCCATTTGGAGGACATCCACAACGGGTGGTCTAGGTGCAACAACGCAAACCTCTGAACACACAGTGCGGGACGGCAAGCCAAGCTTTTTGGCCTTGTGTTACAAAACAAGACTGGTCTTTAAAAGGTAAACTAAAACATACCATCAGGAATGAGGGGCGATGGAGGGCGAACGACGGACCACCCCGCCTTCTTGAAGAGTTCGATCTAAAACCAGAGAAAATTTAAAACTTTACATTTTGAATTGTGCACGCATAGTTCCCTTAACTTGTGTCAGGCTCCGTTCTCTGGTCCTTTTTCCATGCACAAATCTTTTCCTCTTTAGTTTCATCAGTCGTGTTTTCCTTGTCTCACAACTCTTCACCCCCACTACACACCAGTGGTGGGATCCAAACATTTTAGTAACAGGTTCCCATGGTGGTGGGATTCAAACTGTGACGTAGAGCCGATGGGGCTGGGTGGGGCACAACGGGGGCGGGGCGGGGCATTCTGGGGGCGGGGCATTCCTGGGCGGGGCTGTGGCAAGGACGCAGCTGCTGCACCGGTCCTTGGGCGGGAAACAAATGCACGCAGACACAGGCTGCCACGCACGGCGGTGCACCTTCTGCTAGACTGCTTCAAGTTCTGCGCACTACTGCTGAGAGGAGGGGCGTCACTAAGGCAAAAATCACGTGGCAAAATCACCCATTAGTAACCCCCTCTCGGCACACACAAATAATTAGTAACCTACTCTCGGGAACCTGTGAGAACCTGCTGGATCCCACCTCTGCACAGATCACAGCTACCTTATCAATATTTTTATTCATTAGCCAGCAGATATTTTTAGCAGCCCATCTGTCCACAAAACGTTAGTCATAGGAAGCGAGAGGCTACCAGAAAAAGGACCTTTTCTGTATTGGCTCCTCATTTAGGAAACTCCAGGACCCCACCTTATTCAACTTCCTTCTGATACTAGTAGCTTGGTTTGGTTATTTGGCTTGATTTCTCCCCCACAACATCCTGCCACGTAAGGTGTTAAAAAGTAGACATTATTCATTATTAAGCTACTGCCATCAGTTCTTGACACCCCCCAACTGTTTTGCATTGGATGTTGTTTTATTGTTTTAACTGTATTGTTTTACTCATGGTATATTAGATTGAGGTTTTTATTGGAATGATTTTAATGAGAGTATCATTGCTTTTGTGCTGTGACCTGCCCTGAGCAGGTCTCAGCACGGGATATAAATCCAATTAAATAAATAAAATAAATAGATCTGTGCCAGTAAAATTTTGTCCAGTGGTGGGATCCAAAAATTTTAGTAACAGGTTCCCATGGTGGTGGGATTCAAACTGTGGCGTAGCGCCAATGGGGCTGGGCGGGGCATGACAGCGGCGTGGCCGGGCATTCCGGGGGCGGGGCATTCCTGGGCGGGGCTGGGGCAAGGATGCAGCCGCCGTGCCGGTCCTTGGGCGGGAAATGAATGCACGCAGGCGCACGCTGCCACGCACACTGGTGCACCTCCTGCTAGACTGCTTCAAGTTCTGTGTGCTACTGCTGAGAGGAGGGGCATAACTGAGGCAAAAATCATGTGGCAAAATCACCAATTAGTAACCCCCTCTCGGCACATACAAATAATTAGTAACCTACTCTCGGGAACATGTGAGAACCTGCTGGATCCCACCTCTGATTTTGTCCCAGTTTTAATTAAAGAAAAATTCAGAAACTGTTCGACAAGTGATTAAAATGTTCTGCAAGCCAGTCAGGGTATTCTTGAGCGTGTGCAAAGTGCTGTCAAGTCACACTCATATCTTTCAAGGCAAATGAGGAGCAAAGATGGTTTGCTACGGCCTCCCTCAATCCTGCTTAGCTTCCGAGTTCGGACGAGATTGGGCTATACCAGGGGTAGGGAACCTGCGGCTCTCCAGATGTTCAGTACCCCCCCCCCCCCCCACCCCCCCCCCCCCCCACCCCCCGCCCCCACCATCCCCCTCCCCCCCCACCCCCCCCACCCCCCACACCCCCCCCCCCCCACCAGGGGCTGGGGCAAGGATGCAGCCGCCGTGCCGGTCCTTGGGCGGGAAATGAATGCACGCAGGCGCACGCTGCCACGCACACTGGTGCACCTCCTGCTAGACTGCTTCAAGTTCTGTGTGCTACTGCTGAGAGGAGGGGCATAACTAAGGCAAAAATCATGTGGCAAAATCACCAATTAGTAACCCCCTCTCGGCACATACAAATAATTAGTAACCTACTCTCCCCCCCCCCCCACCACACCCACCCCCCCCCAACCCCCCCCCACCCCCCCCCCCCCCCCCCCCCCCCCCCCCCCCCCACCCCCGCCCCCCCCCCCCCCCCGCCCCCCCCCCCCCCCGCCCCCCCCCCCCCCCCCCCCCCGCCACCCCCCCCCCCCCCCCCCCCCCCCCCCCCCCCCCCCCCCCCCCGCCCACCCCCCCCCCCCCCCACCCCCCCCCCCCCCCAACCCCCCCCCCCCCAACACCCCCCCCCCCCCACCCCCCCCCCCCCCCCCCCCCCCCCCCCCCCACCCCCCCCCCCCCCCACCCCCCCCCCCCCCCACCCCCCCCCCCCCCCACCCCCCCCCCCCCCCACCCCCCCCCCCCCCCACCCCCCCCCCCCCCCACCCCCCCCCCCCCCCACCCCCCCCCCCCCCCACCCCCCCCCCCCCCCACCCCCCCCCCCCCCCACCCCCCCCCCCCCCCACCCCCCCCCCCCCCCACCCCCCCCCCCCCCCACCCCCCCCCCCCCCCACCCCCCCCCCCCCCCACCCCCCCCCCCCCCCACCCCCCCCCCCCCCCACCCCCCCCCCCCCCCACCCCCCCCCCCCCCCACCCCCCCCCCCCCCCACCCCCCCCCCCCCCCACCCCCCCCCCCCCCCACCCCCCCCCCCCCCCACCCCCCCCCCCCCCCACCCCCCCCCCCCCCCACCCCCCCCCCCCCCCACCCCCCCCCCCCCCCACCCCCCCCCCCCCCCACCCCCCCCCCCCCCCACCCCCCCCCCCCCCCACCCCCCCCCCCCCCCACCCCCCCCCCCCCCCACCCCCCCCCCCCCCCACCCCCCCCCCCCCCCACCCCCCCCCCCCCCCACCCCCCCCCCCCCCCACCCCCCCCCCCCCCCACCCCCCCCCCCCCCCACCCCCCCCCCCCCCCACCCCCCCCCCCCCCCACCCCCCCCCCCCCCCACCCCCCCCCCCCCCCACCCCCCCCCCCCCCCACCCCCCCCCCCCCCCACCCCCCCCCCCCCCCACCCCCCCCCCCCCCCACCCCCCCCCCCCCCCACCCCCCCCCCCCCCCACCCCCCCCCCCCCCCACCCCCCCCCCCCCCCACCCCCCCCCCCCCCCACCCCCCCCCCCCCCCACCCCCCCCCCCCCCCACCCCCCCCCCCCCCCACCCCCCCCCCCCCCCACCCCCCCCCCCCCCCACCCCCCCCCCCCCCCACCCCCCCCCCCCCCCACCCCCCCCCCCCCCCACCCCCCCCCCCCCCCACCCCCCCCCCCCCCCACCCCCCCCCCCCCCCACCCCCCCCCCCCCCCACCCCCCCCCCCCCCCACCCCCCCCCCCCCCCACCCCCCCCCCCCCCCACCCCCCCCCCCCCCCACCCCCCCCCCCCCCCACCCCCCCCCCCCCCCACCCCCCCCCCCCCCCACCCCCCCCCCCCCCCACCCCCCCCCCCCCCCACCCCCCCCCCCCCCCACCCCCCCCCCCCCCCACCCCCCCCCCCCCCCACCCCCCCCCCCCCCCACCCCCCCCCCCCCCCACCCCCCCCCCCCCCCACCCCCCCCCCCCCCCACCCCCCCCCCCCCCCACCCCCCCCCCCCCCCACCCCCCCCCCCCCCCACCCCCCCCCCCCCCCACCCCCCCCCCCCCCCACCCCCCCCCCCCCCCACCCCCCCCCCCCCCCACCCCCCCCCCCCCCCACCCCCCCCCCCCCCCACCCCCCCCCCCCCCCACCCCCCCCCCCCCCCACCCCCCCCCCCCCCCACCCCCCCCCCCCCCCACCCCCCCCCCCCCCCACCCCCCCCCCCCCCCACCCCCCCCCCCCCCCACCCCCCCCCCCCCCCACCCCCCCCCCCCCCCACCCCCCCCCCCCCCCACCCCCCCCCCCCCCCACCCCCCCCCCCCCCCACCCCCCCCCCCCCCCACCCCCCCCCCCCCCCACCCCCCCCCCCCCCCACCCCCCCCCCCCCCCACCCCCCCCCCCCCCCACCCCCCCCCCCCCCCACCCCCCCCCCCCCCCACCCCCCCCCCCCCCCACCCCCCCCCCCCCCCACCCCCCCCCCCCCCCACCCCCCCCCCCCCCCACCCCCCCCCCCCCCCACCCCCCCCCCCCCCCACCCCCCCCCCCCCCCACCCCCCCCCCCCCCCACCCCCCCCCCCCCCCACCCCCCCCCCCCCCCACCCCCCCCCCCCCCCACCCCCCCCCCCCCCCACCCCCCCCCCCCCCCACCCCCCCCCCCCCCCACCCCCCCCCCCCCCCACCCCCCCCCCCCCCCACCCCCCCCCCCCCCCACCCCCCCCCCCCCCCACCCCCCCCCCCCCCCACCCCCCCCCCCCCCCACCCCCCCCCCCCCCCACCCCCCCCCCCCCCCACCCCCCCCCCCCCCCACCCCCCCCCCCCCCCACCCCCCCCCCCCCCCACCCCCCCCCCCCCCCACCCCCCCCCCCCCCCACCCCCCCCCCCCCCCACCCCCCCCCCCCCCCACCCCCCCCCCCCCCCACCCCCCCCCCCCCCCACCCCCCCCCCCCCCCACCCCCCCCCCCCCCCACCCCCCCCCCCCCCCACCCCCCCCCCCCCCCACCCCCCCCCCCCCCCACCCCCCCCCCCCCCCACCCCCCCCCCCCCCCACCCCCCCCCCCCCCCACCCCCCCCCCCCCCCACCCCCCCCCCCCCCCACCCCCCCCCCCCCCCACCCCCCCCCCCCCCCACCCCCCCCCCCCCCCACCCCCCCCCCCCCCCACCCCCCCCCCCCCCCACCCCCCCCCCCCCCCACCCCCCCCCCCCCCCACCCCCCCCCCCCCCCACCCCCCCCCCCCCCCACCCCCCCCCCCCCCCACCCCCCCCCCCCCCCACCCCCCCCCCCCCCCACCCCCCCCCCCCCCCACCCCCCCCCCCCCCCACCCCCCCCCCCCCCCACCCCCCCCCCCCCCCACCCCCCCCCCCCCCCACCCCCCCCCCCCCCCACCCCCCCCCCCCCCCACCCCCCCCCCCCCCCACCCCCCCCCCCCCCCACCCCCCCCCCCCCCCACCCCCCCCCCCCCCCACCCCCCCCCCCCCCCACCCCCCCCCCCCCCCACCCCCCCCCCCCCCCACCCCCCCCCCCCCCCACCCCCCCCCCCCCCCACCCCCCCCCCCCCCCACCCCCCCCCCCCCCCACCCCCCCCCCCCCCCACCCCCCCCCCCCCCCACCCCCCCCCCCCCCCACCCCCCCCCCCCCCCACCCCCCCCCCCCCCCACCCCCCCCCCCCCCCACCCCCCCCCCCCCCCACCCCCCCCCCCCCCCACCCCCCCCCCCCCCCACCCCCCCCCCCCCCCACCCCCCCCCCCCCCCACCCCCCCCCCCCCCCACCCCCCCCCCCCCCCACCCCCCCCCCCCCCCACCCCCCCCCCCCCCCACCCCCCCCCCCCCCCACCCCCCCCCCCCCCCACCCCCCCCCCCCCCCACCCCCCCCCCCCCCCACCCCCCCCCCCCCCCACCCCCCCCCCCCCCCACCCCCCCCCCCCCCCACCCCCCCCCCCCCCCACCCCCCCCCCCCCCCACCCCCCCCCCCCCCCACCCCCCCCCCCCCCCACCCCCCCCCCCCCCCACCCCCCCCCCCCCCCACCCCCCCCCCCCCCCACCCCCCCCCCCCCCCACCCCCCCCCCCCCCCACCCCCCCCCCCCCCCACCCCCCCCCCCCCCCACCCCCCCCCCCCCCCACCCCCCCCCCCCCCCACCCCCCCCCCCCCCCACCCCCCCCCCCCCCCACCCCCCCCCCCCCCCACCCCCCCCCCCCCCCACCCCCCCCCCCCCCCACCCCCCCCCCCCCCCACCCCCCCCCCCCCCCACCCCCCCCCCCCCCCACCCCCCCCCCCCCCCACCCCCCCCCCCCCCCACCCCCCCCCCCCCCCACCCCCCCCCCCCCCCACCCCCCCCCCCCCCCACCCCCCCCCCCCCCCACCCCCCCCCCCCCCCACCCCCCCCCCCCCCCACCCCCCCCCCCCCCCACCCCCCCCCCCCCCCACCCCCCCCCCCCCCCACCCCCCCCCCCCCCCACCCCCCCCCCCCCCCACCCCCCCCCCCCCCCACCCCCCCCCCCCCCCACCCCCCCCCCCCCCCACCCCCCCCCCCCCCCACCCCCCCCCCCCCCCACCCCCCCCCCCCCCCACCCCCCCCCCCCCCCACCCCCCCCCCCCCCCACCCCCCCCCCCCCCCACCCCCCCCCCCCCCCACCCCCCCCCCCCCCCACCCCCCCCCCCCCCCACCCCCCCCCCCCCCCACCCCCCCCCCCCCCCACCCCCCCCCCCCCCCACCCCCCCCCCCCCCCACCCCCCCCCCCCCCCACCCCCCCCCCCCCCCACCCCCCCCCCCCCCCACCCCCCCCCCCCCCCACCCCCCCCCCCCCCCACCCCCCCCCCCCCCCACCCCCCCCCCCCCCCACCCCCCCCCCCCCCCACCCCCCCCCCCCCCCACCCCCCCCCCCCCCCACCCCCCCCCCCCCCCACCCCCCCCCCCCCCCACCCCCCCCCCCCCCCACCCCCCCCCCCCCCCACCCCCCCCCCCCCCCACCCCCCCCCCCCCCCACCCCCCCCCCCCCCCACCCCCCCCCCCCCCCACCCCCCCCCCCCCCCACCCCCCCCCCCCCCCACCCCCCCCCCCCCCCACCCCCCCCCCCCCCCACCCCCCCCCCCCCCCACCCCCCCCCCCCCCCACCCCCCCCCCCCCCCACCCCCCCCCCCCCCCACCCCCCCCCCCCCCCACCCCCCCCCCCCCCCACCCCCCCCCCCCCCCACCCCCCCCCCCCCCCACCCCCCCCCCCCCCCACCCCCCCCCCCCCCCACCCCCCCCCCCCCCCACCCCCCCCCCCCCCCACCCCCCCCCCCCCCCACCCCCCCCCCCCCCCACCCCCCCCCCCCCCCACCCCCCCCCCCCCCCACCCCCCCCCCCCCCCACCCCCCCCCCCCCCCACCCCCCCCCCCCCCCACCCCCCCCCCCCCCCACCAACCTCCCCCCCCACACCCCCAAACCCCCCCCCCACCCCCCCACAGGAACTACAATTCCCATCAGCCTCTGTCAGCATGGCCAATTGGCCATGCTGGTAGGGGCTGATGGGAATTGTAGTTCCTGAACATCTGGAGAGCCGCAGGTTCCCTACCCCTGGTCTAGCCTACCTCACAGGGCTGTTGTAAGGAAAAAATGGAGCAGAGGAGAATGATGTAAGCTGGTTTAGATTCCCACTAGGGAGAAAGGGAGTTCATAAATGAAATAAGTGGAAGATCTGTTTTGCCTTCCTTTCTCCTCAAGTTTCTTCTGTATTGTTGTACTTTATTTGTTTGTGTTATGAACTACTTTAAGTCCCCCGCTGGGGAGAAAAGGGGCATATGAATAAATAAATAAACGTCAGTTCAACTGAGCTTACTAAACAGTCTTCAAGGGCAGCCGGACGGACGCAAGTCATAGCAGTCTAACAGGGAGTTGATCAAAGTATGGATAACCCGGGAAAGCGGCCACCGACAGATCTTCCCACCTGGCTTCTTTGCACAAAGATGTCTCTTCCGGCTCTTATGAAGTCAGCGGCATCAAAGCACGGCTCAAACTCAGTCGTGACAAATTTGCCCTGGGCAGCCAGTCTGTGCCTGTCTTCCACAGTGCGAATGGGATAATCCTAGCAGGAGAGAGAAGGGATAAGAGGCCCATCTCAGATTCTGGGTGAAGAAAGGCCAGCTTCTGCAGAGGCCGACTCAACACTGATGTACAGGACAACAGCGAGAGGTTGGACCACAGAGCCGGTTGCAGTTATTGGTGGGTTCTGAGCAGAGAGTACCTTCCTACTCTGCCCACCATCCCTTCCAGAGTTAGCATGGTGTAGTGGTCAAGAGCAGGTGCATTCTAATCTGGAGAACCGGATTTGATTCCCCGCTCTGCCACTTGAGCTGTGGAGGTTTATCTGGGGAACCAGATTGGCTTGTGCACTCCAACGCACGCCAGCTGGGTGACCTTGGGCTGGTCACAGTTCTTCTGAGCTCTCTCAGCCCCACCCACCTCACGGGGTGTTTGTTGTGGAGGATGGGGAAGGGAAAGGAGATTGGTAAGCCCATTTGAGTCTCCTTACAGGAGAGAAGGAGGGATATAAACCCAATACTCTTCTTCTTCTCTTCTTCACTGCTTACCACCCCTTCCTTCTCTGCCCACCACCACGCCCCTTGATCATGCCTCCATTATGTGCCATCTCTGAAGCCTTAGACATACCGGGAGTTTTCCAGGATGCAGAAGCCATGAGTGAAAAGTGTCAGGACAGAGACGTTATGGAAGAGGGTTGGGTTTTGGTTTTTTTAAAGCCAGAATACCTGGTCGTAAAGCTCATCAGCCATTGTGGGCTTCGGTGCAGTTGTCCATTTTGCCCCACGGCGAAAGTAGTCTTTGATGATGGGCCGGTATGCTCTGTATTCGAAGAAACGGGCACGCCAAGCCATTGGAGCTTCAATGATTTCGTTTCCAATTACCAGTAAAATGTCCCTTGGCATAGCTGCATACATGCCTACCAAGGAAGAAAGAAAAAAGATCCACAACTATTATCGTTCCATTCACAGCAACTCCCGATAGCGAACTTAGAATCATAGAGTTGGAAGGGACCCCGAGGGCCATCAAAGTCCAACCCCCGGCAATGCAGGAACAGACAATCAAAGCACTCCTGACAGATGGCCACCCAGCCTCTCTTGAAAAACCTCCAAAGAAAGAGACTCCACCACACTCCGAGGCAGTGCATTCCACTGTTGAACAGCCCTGACTGTCAGGAAGTTTTTCCTGATGTTTAGGTGGAATCTCTTTTCCTTCACCTTGAACCTGTTACTCCTGGTCCCGGTCTCTGGAGCAGCAGAAAACAAGCTTGCTCCCTCACCAACAGGACATCCAAATATCTAAACATGGCTATCAATAGCAAATCAATCAGTGTTTATTAGCCTTGGGCCATACACACATAAAGAGGTACTTCAGCCCTACTCCCTACAGTTTACAAAAAGTATAAAACATGTTGTGAGAGTTTTTCAAGCATTAGAGTACAGAAGCAATGCAGTTATATAACGTTAAGCGGAATATCATAAATGTAGTTATAACAGGATTGTAATTTTAGGAATTTTTAACCACCTTTATTACAACTTAGCTTTTGTGGTTTGAACATCAGTTAAACTTTCTCTGATTTTTGCTGCTAGAAACATAAATATCGCTACTTTGGATGCAACCTCAGCATAGACATCAGCCATCAGAAAGCAAACTTTCTCCTTCTCGCTGCCTGTCAGGCCTGACAGGATATCATTGATATATTTGTTACGGATAGCAGAATAAAATGGGCAATGAAGTGTGTAGTGTATTACGTCCTCACTCTGATTTAAGCTACATCTGCATACTCGTAGCTCTCCTGGTATTTTAGCAAATCTCCCCAGTAAATGTTCTAATTTAAACGTCTGATATCTCAGGGAAGTGAATGATTTTCTTAGGTCTGCTTCCTTGAGATTTGTAAGATATTGTGCATAACATTTGTTCTTTTTAACACGAGAGAACCATGGGGAGTATTTCTGGATGGCAGCAAGTTGGTTGTCTTGTAGAGCATCTTTACATGGCTATCATGTCACCTCTTCGCCCTCTCTTCACCAAACTAAACATACCCAGCTCCCCTCGTAGGGCACGGACTCCAGACCTTTGACCGTCTTGGTTGCCCTCCTCTGGACCTGCTCCAGCTTGTCAATATCCTTCGTGAATTGCGGTGCCCAGGACTGGACACAATATTCTAGGTGAGGTCTCACCAATGCAGAAGAGAGGGGTCCAGTTACATCCCTCGATCTAGACACTACACTCCTATTGATACAGCCCAGAGGCTTGAGGGGCAAGTGCCTGTTAGTAAGACAACCACCAAATATAGACTGCTCAACATGGGAAATGGAAAGTAGCTTTGCAGATGGACCAGGGGACCAGTTAATCAGCGTAATGGGCAGCCCTGTCCCAAGAAGAAGTGGAGTGAGATAACTTTGCAACTGACATAAAGGCCAGCCAATCAGGGCTATGCAGCCTCACCTGAAAGACAGAAGAACAGATTTCCACTAAGACCCATCCAGAGACGAGGAAGATCCTGTAAGTGTCTCAAATTCTGTGAGTGTTCATTCACAGAAGGCTCCCTGCTCAGTGGTGGGATCCAAAAATTTTAGTAACAGGTTCCCATGGTGGTGGGATTCAAATAGTGGCGTAGCGCCAATGGGGCTGGGCGGAGCATTCCGGGGGCGTGGCCAGGCATTCCAGGGGCGGGGCATTAATAATTTCTCTGTTACTGTAAAAAACTCTTACTGTAAAAAAAAGTTCCTAATTTCCAGCTGGTATCTTTCTGTCCATAATTTAAACTCATTATAGCAAGTCCTATCGTCTACTGCCAACAGAACTACTTCTCCTCTAGCTGACTGCCTGTCAAATACTTAATACTTTCAAATACATAATTCTGTTTCTAGAAATCAAAAGAAGGATATTTTCCTTAAACAAGGAACTTTACCATATTTCTAAAACATGTTTTTAAAACAGCCCAACAGGGAGAATTATCCCATTTTCTACCTTCGCTAACCAGCCACATAGGAAACAACAGGACTTTATGATTTTTGGACCTAATGGAATTTGTAATGGAAAAGCAGACCCAATTAGTAACCCACTCTCGGGAACTGGTGAGAACCTGCTGGATCCCACCTCTGTCCCTGCTACCCTAGGACTGCCAACTCTTGGAAGCCCCAAAGCTGGGGTGGAGCCAGCCCAGGACTCACCCACCGAGGGGCAGGATGTGTGGAGTCAAGAGCTGGAGTTTAGAAGGGTTCAGGTTCAAAACCTATGTGGCCACGGACAGAGCGGTCAATCGTTGGGCAACGGAACAGAAAAATGCTCATTCATTTCCATCACACAGCTCTCTTTCTCTAACCGTGGGGATATCAGGAGGGAAAGGAAAACACAAAAGAGAACTAAGGAGGACTGCAGGTGTTGGAGAGTGTACTTTTGTACTTTTTGTACTTTTGTTGGAGATTGTACTTTTGAGGCAAAAATACAGCTGGTTGCAAGGATAATGCAGCGGAGATCTGAAAGGTGCAGCCTGTTCTCTGCTCTAAAAGGCACTAAACAGTTTAAAAAAAAACAGTTAATCTGCTATCCTGTCAATTATGCAAACATTTCTCATCTGTCTGTTGACCAAAAGGGAGAAAATCTAGTCATACTAGTGGAAAACCAGTCAATTGGCATGCCTATGTGTACCCTTCCAGGTTAAAATGGTAAGTTTGACCTTATGTCTAATTCATACGTTATGAGCCATTCCGCCCTAATCTATTAATTAATTTGTTCAATTAGTAAACTGATGTCCTCCGTTGAAACAGGCTCAGAGCTGTTCACATGCAAAAATATTTAACAGTAAACTAGAGGGCCCGGCCACGCGTTGCTGTGGCTGAGTCTGGTGAAGTGGAAAAGAAAGAAAAGGGGAAGCAAACGGTTGGAACATGTGTCATTGCACAATGATTGCAAGGGAGGGGAGAGGCAAGGGGCCCCTCGCTCCCCTCCCTCTCTCCCGTTCCCTTGTATGGCAACCCGGCCGGTCCCTCCCTAATGTTCCCCTTCCTCTGCTAGAGTGGGTGGGCCATGTGAGGGCTGGTCCTGTCCTTTTCACTCCCTTCCCTTGCAGGCGAATTATCTAGCGTAAAACACGCTGGGAGGCACGAGCTACGTTGTGTTCAAATTTCAGAGCGTTTGGTCCAGCAAACCCCTGGACCCTCCCTCACCTTCCCCTTCCTCCGCTAGAGTGGGTGGGCCATGTGCAGATGTCTGGCCCCATCTCTTTCACTCCACATGGCAGCGGTTTACAAGGAAGGTATGGCTGTTTCCCTTGTATCAGAGGGTGTTGCTTTGACAGCCAGCAGATGGCACTGTGGCGGAACAGAACTGTGGTTCCAACTGTCACAGGTGTGGCATGTACACAATAACTGGCACAGTTGTGACATGTACACAACAGGAGGTGTGGAAACAGTATGGAAACCTGGCTGCACGCGAATGCGACATTGTGTGAAAATTTTAAAGCAATCGGTCCAGTAGTTTGGGAGATTACCTGTCGGCAGAAAAACGAACTGATAGATTTTTATGTATATAGATAATAGAATACATACATTTATCCAATCAAACAATGGTCCCTTTCCCTTCAATTCAGCCACAACAATTACCGGTGGATTCAAAGTCGGGTGTTTTGTATTTGACCGACCAGTCAAGTGGTTCTGGCCTTTTCACGACCACTCCTTCCATCTTCAAAATATTGCACATCTCTTCTATTTCAGCAATTGCTTTTTGGACATGATCCTGCGGGAAGCTTTGGCCGCCATGCTTCTGATAAAATCCCCAGTACTTCTCATAGGTATTGGCCTATTCGTTGAAGAGTTTAAAAGAAGAAGGAGGAGGTCAACAGAATATCTTGTTAACATCGCATAGCATTTGCTGCCGCCCCGAAACAAATCCTCCCAGATTTCAATCATAACTAATTGCAGGCTGACTTAAAGAGTTTAAATTAACAATGCACCTATACCAGGCAACGGAATTCCTCCTGTTAGCCTCCCTCCCCTCTCCACACCCAATTGGCATCCTTCTTTTATTCAGATGTCCTCTCCACACTTGGCATACCTTACTGAATAGTACATTTTTATAGGGCACCAAGCAATAACGGAAGGATTACACAGGAACGGTCAGCAATTGCTCTTCCAGTCATAAGCAGTATAAGAAGACCAGAAGCATGCTGCTAATTATTCAGTCTGTACCTTCATTTCCTCCCGTAAGAACGTGTAGAGAGGATAGCACTGCTTACGATGACTCAAAGGACCAAAGATTAACCACAGTTAATGCCCTTAAAATATAATCCTTGTTTTGCAACTCAGTATTGAGTGTGACCCTTGTGCACTTCACAATCTACTACAGCCGCTCATCCTAAACTTGGCTAAAGTCTGAAATGGCACCTCTAGGAGAGCAATTTCCCGGAGATTTTTTTAAAAAATAGCTGGAGGGATCCCACAGAATCTTCCTGCTTTGGGTCAGGTTGGTATCAGGCTTGAGGTGTCCAGGCTATGATTTCACCTGCTGTGCCAATATACCTGTCTTTAATGGTGCCAATGGAGCACATACAAGCCCCTGTCTCTTTATCTACAATGTGGTGTAGTGGTTAAGAGCAGGTGCACTCTAATCTGGAGAACTGGGTTTCATTCCCCACTACACCATGCTTTGGAGCTCTCTCAGCCCCACCAACCTCACAGGGTGTTTGTTGTGGGGAGGGGGGAGGGAAAGGAGTTTGTGAGTCTCCTTGCGGGAGAGAAAGGAGGGATATAAATCCAACTCTTCTTCCTTCTAAATACATGCAGAAGAAAAGCATAAGCAAGTGAACCAATCGCTAGAGGTGCACAAAAAAGAAGAATGAGCAATTTTTGAACATATAGCCTCGTGTTAATATGTGCATGCCACGTATTAAGGCTTTAAAAGCATGCGTGAATTAGTGAAAAGCGCTTCTTTTTCTAAAACCTGGCTCTTAAAAAAAAAAAAATCAGCAGATGCCAGAGCCTTAGCCAAGAGTTCACATCTGTAAGTTTGCTCAAGTTTCAGTGGGGAAGTATTAAGGTCTGACAGTCAGAAGATTAATCGCTCCAGTAGTAGCAGCAGCGGCCAAATGTACAGTACGCAGCCCAAGTTGAGAGTCTTCTGCCAAGAGGCCAAAGTCGCGTACCCTGGAATAAGACTGAAACATAAAGCAAGATCCAAACTGCTCGCTAGAGCAGCAAATGTTTGCAGACTTCAATGAGAAAGGTGATTCAATTTAAAATAAAAGATAAATAAAAGCTCTAATTTTGTTACATGCTGGACCGCGTTGCTTCTTTCAGTATCATGGGCTGATTCCGCATGGGCCAAAAACAGCAGTGTGAAAACAGTGTGAAAATGGTGTAAAAGGGTTTAAAACGGTGTACAAGGGTTTGTACTGTTTTCACACCGCTGTTTTTGGCCCATGCGGAATCAGCCATGGTTTCTGCTCTGCAGAGCATACCAGCCAAATTTTTATGGGGAGAAACAGGTGCTGACCCAAAGGCTAACAGTCTGGGGAAGGGGAGGGAAGAGGAAAATCAGAAGGAGAAACATCATTGAGTGTTCTTTTAATGATGCACCTATTATTGGGTGACATGCTGAGAACAACTAGTTAAAGAGAATACTTTCCTAAATGCAAATCCCAACAGGACAACTTCTAGCCAATCTTCTCAATGAACTGCCGTCAGATGACAAATTGACTCCCCCAACTAAACACAGACGCACATTTACAGCTGGGACCCAATTCAAATGTTTTATAGCATCTGGTTTTATTTAATGCCAGAAGAAAAAGAATTCCATCAAAGCCATCCACGAAGTATCCATCTCTATTAAGTTTCGATTGCAAACAAATAAAACAGACGGGTTATTGAAGAGGACTGACGCTTTGTTTTTATTCACCTAGAAATGCCAAGTAAAGATCAGGAAAAAAAAACACCTAAAAGCTAAAGCTATCTGTATAAATGATAGACGATTCAAGAGACTGCATTAATTCAAGATGAAGATGAATTCCTTTGGGCCTGACCAATCCATCCAGGCATTATTCATTCAGTGTCTTAGCCTCTGCTGTTCTACACACAAGGTAAACAGCAAACATCCAAGTGAAATCAACAAAGGAAACAATAAAGCCTGCAAAAAATCACAAACAGAACCATTAAGGCAACAGCGTGGCAAACAGACATGGTAGAGGAAATTTCCAAATGGCTACTCTGCGCATGTGCAAAGCCTACCAGAAGCCGACATCTTTCACACTACAACAGAGATTCACGTTTGCACGCTCAACTTATGCATTTGAAAAAGAATGATGTCCTCGTTCCTTGCAAGGAAATAGACCCTGTAAAAACTCTTTCTTCTGTGAAGTGTTCTTTAACACTTAAGGAAGGAGGGAAGCTGTGAAATGCATTTCACAACACAACACAAGCCTTTATTGGCATATAAAACAGGACAAAAATTTAAAACAAAACAAGGTTAAGAAATACAGTTAAAATTACTAATTTCCAGTGTAAAAATTTGCAACAGTTTCACAAAAGAGCACATCAGAGCTTTTCAGGAGATTGGGTATCTTATAACACTAATGCCACTGAGAACATTGCAAGAAAATGGAATTCATGTATTTCATGCGTATCTTATTGTATTTAGGGCATAGAAACAGAGAATGGTCAAGTGTTTCAACCGTAGTCATATGTGAAATGCATTTAAAGCCTCTGACAAAGACAACAGGGGACGAACCTTGACCTCTACGGAAAAAGGAGGGACGCAGGCATTTTCGGCTCTCCCCACAATGACCTCCTCAAGCAGGTCCCATTCGTTGTGCGAGCAGACAGGGCAATCCTCAGGAACGGGGTCGGGGGCTTTGCTGTCCTCAGCAGCACCACAGGTGGTCTGGGAGGCTGCAGCTGCGTGGGTGCTCTGGAAAGTTCGCTGCACCCATCCTGTGACGGCTCTTCCAAGCTTGAAGGAAATTGAAAAGAAAATTACACTCAGCTGGATGAGGGCTTTGCCAAACCTTCAAAAACACCCCCCCCCACCCCCATCATTCTGCTAAGCGAGAAGCCAGTCTATCAGTTCTCGTGATCAGAGTTGCACACACACACTAAGGCCCCTTCCGCACATGCGGAATAATGCACTTTCAATCCATTTTCAATGCACTTTGAAGCTGTTTTTTACAGTGCAGAATAGCAAAATCCACTTTCAAACAGTTGTGAAAGAGGACTGAATGTGAATTATTCTGCCCGTGCGGAAGGGGCCTAGGTTTCACCCTGACTCCAGCAGGATAACCAACTGCTACTAAGTAGGAAGAGTTGTGCTTTCTCTCTTTCTCACAATACTAGAACCAGGGGGCATTCATTGAAAATGCTGGGGAGAAGAATTAGGACTAATAAAAGGAAACACTTCTTCACGCAACGTGTGATTGTGTTTGGAATATGCTGCCACAGGAGGTGGTGATGGCCACTAACCTGGATAGCTTTAAAAGGGGCTTGGACAGATTGATGGAGGAGAAGTCGATTTATGGCTACCAATCTTGATCCTCTTTGATCTGAGATTGCAAATGCCTTAGCAGCCCAGGTGCTCAGGAGCAGCAGCAGCAGCAGCAGAAGGCCATTGCTTTCGCATCCTGCATGTGAGCTCCCAATGGCACCTGGTGGGCCACTGTGAGTAGCAGAGTTGGACTAGATGGACTCTGGTCTGATCCAGCTGGCTTGTTCTTATGTTCTTATGTTCTTATGCTTTCTTTTTTTAGTCTGCCTTGCAGATCTCTACTTTTTTTAAATTAAATTTTAGGATCCAAGCTATCTATGATTTAGGCTTGGAAACAAAGCGGGGTCAGCCTTATTTATTCATTCAACTATTCCTGGAATGAGTGAGGATTCAGTATTTGGTATTTATTTATTTAGGGTCACAGACCAGTACCTCAAGTGGCAGAATAGTAAAATGGGGGCTATGCAAGGGAAACAATACAAACAATAAAATTACAAACTTGCTATAGAAATATTTAGAGAACTAAAAGGATGATACAGTTAATCAGTAAAACTATTTAAATCAAAACACTTGAAAGATAACACAATTAGTCTTAAAAAGCAATACAACCCAGGGGAAAAGTTTGTAAGCCATCTTGAGTCTCCTTACAGGAGAGAAAGGTGGCGTACAAATCCAAACTATTTGTCATCTTTACTGTTTACTGGGTTTACTGTGTTTATCCATGAGCCACCTCGAGCAGGTTTGGAGATTTTCCAAATTTTCTAAATAAACAATTGCCCAACTTGTTGGGGGTCACATTGAGAACCAGCATTGGGTAGTGGTTAAGACCAGGTGGATTCTAATCTGGAGAACCAGGTTTGATTCCTTACTCCTCCACCTGAGTGACAGAGATTTATCTGGTCAACCAGATGTGTGCCCGCACTCCTACATTTCTGCTGGGTGACCTTGGGCTAGTCACAGTTCTTTGGAACTCTCTCAGCCCCACCTATCTCACAAGGTGTCTGTTGTGGGGAGAGGAAGGGAAAGGAGCTTGTAGGCCACCTTGAGTCTCCATACAGGAGAGAAAGGTGGGGTATAAATCCAAACTCTTCTTCTTATATTTGGAAAGGCGAAAGGGGGAGGATTGCACAGGCCGGTCGCCAACGTTGTGGCCACAGATCCGGTCCTGCCGGAGAAGCTGCGCATGGATCTGCTACACTCCGCCGAGTTTTGCTCTGACTGTTGGCAACAGAAACTCGCTGAAGAGGAGAAAGAGTAACCCGAAGGCCAAACTTTGCCGCTTGCCAGAATTTTTCTCACCCACAGAATTTTTCTCACTCGCCTGCTACTGAATAGGAAGGGCTGTTCACAGTCGAAAAGAGGAGGGAATAAAAGCTCTGGAGTATGTGTATGCGCGTGAGGAGAGAGAAACTAGGCAGGCTGTCTTGAATCACCAGAAAGCGCTCTGTGGATTAGGGCCAAAAGCCGAACCAGATAGCATCCAAGAGAGTCAACAAAACGCTTCAACTGTAGCCATGCCAAATTCAAAATGCACACTGCGGCTTCAAGATCTATTCAGGCTGGCTTTTCCAGTCTCTCTTACATCCACAGGTGTCAAACTCGTGGCCCTCCAGATGTTATGGACTACAGTTCCCATCATCCCCTGCCAGAATCATGCTGGCAGGGGATGGTGGGAACTGTAGTCCATAACATCTGGAGGGCCACGAGTTTGACACCTATGCATTAAACGATGTTCTTAAAGAAGAAAAGTTTGCCTTTATACCCTGTTTTCTCAAAGCAGCTGACGAATTCCTTCCCTTCCTCTCCCCACACCTAGGTGGGGCTGAAAGAGTTCTGAGAGAACTGCAACTAGCCCAAACCCATTGAAATATGAGTAGGGAGAGGAAAAACTGATCGTCCCACCAGGGTCATCTGTCCAGTGGCCGATATGTGGTTCTTCAGGTATCTCCAAGTTGCTCCTTTTAAGAAAACTACTATTTGATTACTCTGGTTCTTCAGGTATCTCCAAGATGTGGTTCTTCAGGTAGCTCCAAGATGCTCCTTGTAAGAAAACTACTATTTGATTACTCTGGTTCTTCAGGTATCTCCAAGATGTGGTTCTTCAGGTATCTCCAAGATGCTCCTTTTAAGAAAACTACTATTTGATTACTCTGGTTCTTCAGGTATCTCCAAGATGTGGTTCTTCAGGTAGCTCCAAGATGCTCCTTGTAAGAAAACTACTATTTGATTACTCTGGTTCTTCAGGTATCTCCAAGATGTGGTTCTTCAGGTATCTCCAAGATGCTCCTTTTAAGAAAACTACTATTTGATTACTCTGATTCTTCAAGTATCTCCAAGATGTGGTTCTTCAGCTATCTCCAAGATGCTCCTTTTAAGAAAACTACTATTTGATTACTCTGGTTCTTCAAGAATCTCCAAGATGTGGTTCTTCAGGTATCTCCAAGATGTGGTTCTTCAGGTATCTCCAAGATGTGGTTCTTCAGGTATCTCCAAGATGCTCCTTTTAAGAAAACTACTATTTGATTACTCTGGAACCTTTCAAGATCCAGTTGTTATATTGTTCTTTATAGAAGTCAGACTAGTGCCCCTTCCGCACATGCAGAATAATGCCCTTTCAATCCACTTTCACAATTGGTTGAAAATGGATTTTGCTATTCTGCTATTCTCCGGGGAGGAGGCGGTCTATGAAATCTAATGAATAAATAAAAATAAGTAAACAAATACAATCCAGCTGCAAAGTGAATTGAAAGTGGATTGAAAATGCGTTACGCTGGATGTGCGGAAGGGGCCTTTCTGCCTTCCTCCGTCCAAGCCCCTGTCACGGGGAAGATAAAGTGGCAGAAAAATTCCCACAGTCCTCTCTTTCCTACTGACAAACAGCAAGGCACAACATTTCCCGGAGTGGCAAGAATCCCTGACTGTGAGATCCCCTAAGTTGCGTGGGAGAATGGGGTTGATTTAATGAGCCAGATCCACCCATCTGACACTCAAGAAGATCCTAATAGGAAAGAAATCCTTATGCTTGCTAGCAGAGGCTAGCCAGGGGGGGAAGCGCCCGGTGCACCCTCCGCCCCCGTTCCGCCCCTGACACACCCCCACAGGGGTGCGCACCCAGGGCACCGCGCACCCTCTTCCAGCCACCCCCTTGGAGCTACGCCTTTGCTTGCTAGTTGGTGCAAACTGGGGTGGGGGATGGAATATAGGGGTAGGAGGGACCCCAACAGGGTATAACGCCATTGAGTCTACCCCTACTAGGCAGCCATTTTGTCCAGGAGGAAGTGATCTTGGTCATTTGGAGATCAGTTGTAATTCTAAGACAGGGGTCTGCAACCTGCGGCTCTCCAGATGTTCAGGGACTACAAAACCATCAGGCCCTGCCAGCATGGTCATGCTGGCAGGGGCTCATGGGATTTGTAGTCCATGAACATCTGGAGAGCCGCAGGTTGCAGACCTGTGTTCTAACAGATCTCCCAGTCCCCCCTGGAGATTGGCAACCCTAGCTACGTAAATAAGGCACAGCTCCACCTTTACCCTAGGCAGCAGAAGGCCCCGTTTCTCTGTGTACAAACAGCACAGGAACCGTTGTTGGCTTAAACCCGAGGGATCTGATTTAACCGGGGCGGGAGCCTGAAGGCGCTCGTTTCCCCACTCTGCAAAAGCCACCGAGTGGAAGGAGTGTCAGCTGTTCTGCGCCAGTTGTTAGGAAAGGCCAGACGGCGTTCAAACAAGCGTGCCTCGTTCTGTTGCTGACGGTTAATGATCTAAATTCCCATCCCAATATGGGTGGGGTGTGCATGTCTGCTAGTTCAGCAAAAAATAAAAAAGATGTCTGCGGGTGGGGGGAGGGAGGGAGAAGAATCCACCAGGCGTACCGATGGCAAGAAATGGGACACTTGGCATAGCCTAGCGGGGTTCTCAGGGTTAAATCGAGCCAAGGCTGTGAACCGGGTGAGTGTATACAGTGTACGGGACCTTGGCTCAAGTGACAAGATGCGAAAAATTAACCCGTAGGCATTTCCCCAGTCTTCAGGGCTCTGAGGCAAAGGTCAAACGCATCCTAATAGGAAAGGAATCCATCTGCTTGCAGATAATAAATACTTGCAGAGTTCCTCTGTTTGCCTCGCTGGCCAGGGAGCAGCAAGCAAGAACAACACACGAATCAAGTGAATGTCAGGCTCATTCCACACATGCAGAATAATGCACTTTCAAACTGCTTCCGGTGCTCTTTGAAGCTGTGCGGAATAGCAAAACCCACTTGCAAACAGTTGTGAAAGTGGTTTGAAAACGCATTATTCTGTGTGTGCGGAAGGGGCTTCAGCCTCGGAGTCTGAAGTGAGTCCAGTGCACGTGGACAGCAATTTCCAGGAGAAGAGTTTGGATTTATACCCCACTTTTCTCAACTCTCTACAGGCTTACAAACTCCTTCCCTTCCTCTTTCCACAACAGACACCTTGTGAGGTAGGTGGGGCTGAGAGAGTTCTCAGAGAACTGTGATTAGCCCAGGGCCACCAAACAGGCTTCATGTGTGAGGCCCCTTCCGCACATGCAGAGTAATGCACTTCCAATCCACTTTCACAATGGTTTGCAAGTGGATTTTGCTCTTCCGCACAGTAAAATCCAGCTGCAAAGTGCATTGAAAGTGGATTGAAAGGGGATTATTCTGCATGCGCGGAAGGGGCCTAGGAGTGTGGAATCGAACCCGATTCTCCAGATTGAAAGCGGCCGCTCTAAACCAGCACCCCACACTTCTTGGAGAAGAACCATGTCAGCTCATGTCAGCTCAGTGATAGAACATCAGTTTGTACATAGACAGTCCCAGATTCCATCCCTGGTGTCAGGAGGCCTAAAAGAGGGGGGTTGCTTTTGCTGCATTTCATTGTTTCACTGTTGGGAGGGGTTTTAAAGGGTTACGGCTGTCTTAACTGTATTTTCTAGCTGCTCTGGGAAGTCTACACATTGCAGGTGTCTTCAAGGTCACTGCCTGCGCTCCCCCCCTTGCTATCTCCGTGTGTTCTCTGTGTGTTCCCAAGGATGGGGGTGGGGTGGCCGAAGTGTTATATGAGTTGTGTGTGTTGGAATTTGCCATTCTCAGCTTTGCTTCGCAGACTCATCTAAAATAAAGCTTCTGCTCTACAGCACGAGTTTGTTTATTATTGGGGGTTCTGACATTAAGCTTTACTTTTACTTTTAAAGGATCAGGTAGTAGCAGGTGAGCTGTATGTCTCTGCCTGAGACCAGAGAGCTGCTGCTAGTTAGCGCAAACTATACGAGACTGGCTTAGGCCCCTTCCGCACATGCAGAATAATGCACTTTCAATGCACTTTGCAGCTGGATTTTATGGTGCGGAATAGCAAAATCCACTTGCAAACAATTGTGAAAGTGGGTTGAAAGCAGAGGTGGGATCCAGCAGGTTCTCTCAGGTTCCAGAGAGTAGGTTACTAATTATTTGTGTGTGCCGAGAGGAGGTTACTAATTGGTGATTTTGCCCCGTGATTTTTGCCTTAGTTACGCCCCTCCTCTAAGCAGTAGCGAACAGAACTTGAAGCAGTCTAGCAGGAGGTGCACCGGCATGCGTGGCAACCTGCACCTGCATGCATTCATTTCCCGCCCAAGGACCGCCCAGGAATGCCCCACCCCCGGAATGCCCCATCACGCCCGTCATGCCCCGCCCAGACCCATTGGCACTACGCCACAGTTTGAACCCCACCACCATGGGAACCTGTTACTAAAATTTTTGGATCCCACCATTGATTGAAAGTGCATTATTCTGCATGTGCGGAAGGGGTCTATATGGACCAATGGTCCAATTTAGTGGAAGACAGTTCCCTGAATGTAATCGCAGAGGTCTGTCTCCCTTGCTGGCTTTGTAAACCAGTGAAGCAAGCCTTTCTCTGCCTACTTGGGTGTTCTTCATGTACATTCTAAAAGGTGCTGTCTCCTATTAAGCAGGGTATGGATCCAAACACTTCTCTTATTTTCTTATCACACCCATAACTGCATAATTGCAAACCAGAATTGCAAAACTCTGTAACAACAGGGTGGTAACAGTGTAAAAACTGGGGAAATGGAACCAGATTGAAGGAAAGGAGCATAATTCTTTATGATTTTGTGCCTCACAGCGCAAGAACCACGCCATTAAGCAATGTTTTTTCTATGTAGATCAAAACAGATTTTCTTTTATCGTCTGCCAATCTAATGTACATCCCATAAAGACTATAAAATTGAAAGATACAGAATCAAATCAGAGTGTAGCTAGTCTGGGCTTGAAACGTTAAGTATTTTACACTTTACAGAGATGAGTGAACTAAAGAGGGTTGGAAAGCGAATTTGGAGCGACTTGCAAAATCATTCAATTTACAGTAAGCTTCTTTTTTTCAACTACAGATGCCCCCGGGTTTGACAAAGGAGCATTTCCCTTAAAACCCAGCATTTTAAAAATAGCTCTCAAACGCCTCTTTCAGAATCAGAACTTGCCTCGTGTTTAAAATGCCAAATCCTGAAACGTTGCCTAATCCCCTTTTCCCTTCCAAAACTTCATTTCACCCCGGGGATGAATGAATGGAAGTGGTGAACTTTTACCATAAGTGAACTTCACTCTCAAGAATTCCTGGAACCGAGTCAATCCATCCAAATCCCTGCAATGGTTTTAAAAAATTCTCCAGGTGCCAAGTTTCTTTTTCTTTTTTGCAAACAGCAGAGTGCGTTTCTCTTTTCCACCTCACTCTGCATGTGCTCAGAAGCACTGTGATTTTTTTTTTAAAAAAAACCTGCACCCTAGTCAAATTTACACCTGGTACATATTCTACAACAGCAGAGGCTTTCTGTTCCAGAAGCCGGTCAAAACCAGCCCTTTTGCATTCCCAGTTTCCTTCTGTCATGAGATTCTTGTAGATATCTGTTTACAGATTCTTGTAGATATCTATTTACAGTTTTACTATTGTTTATCCTTCTAAGTGTGTCTTAGGCTCATTCCGCACATGCAGAATAATGCACTTTCAAACTGCTTTCAGTGCTCTTTGAAGCTGTGCGGAATGGCAAAATCCACTTGCAATCAGTTGTGAAAGATCCTAATAAAGACTGATGGGGTTGGCATCTTTCAGGGAAGGGAGAATTTCTGAACAAAACGCTGCGAGGGATTTCAGTGGCACAAAATGGGCTGAGTGCAGGAAAGGAAAGGGAATGTGTGTATTCCTGCAATGCTTTTCTCCCCTGACAACTCTTTGGACACAGCAATCGCTGCTGGGGCTGTGATCTAAAAGGGAAGACTGGATTTGGTACAGAAGGGAAGGGGAGGGACTCAGCTGCTAGAGGATTTTTTACAAACTGTTGCAGGGATTTCGACGGCTCAGGGTGCGAATTGCAAAAAAGAAAGAAAGAAAGAAAGACACTCGGCTCCTGGAGATCTTTTGAAACCTGCTGCAGGGATTCGATGGCACCATTGCAAAAAAGAAAAGAAAAGAAAGCAACTCCGCTCTTGGAGAAGCCCTCCTTGCAGAAGGACTGGGGCTGGGGTCCCCTGAAAGCCCTTCCCCAAGGGGCACCTACCCTGGACCCGATGTAGTGCACGGCCTCGGCCCCCCGGCTCCCTCCGCGCAAGCACCGCACGCGCAACATCCTCCTCCTCCCGGCTGGAAACTGGCAACGCGGCGGGTGGGCTCCTCTGCGACCCCCGAAAGCAGCTGCCGCGACAACGAAGGGGAGCCGCGCTGCAGGGGTGGTTTATATGGGCCGCCCCCGCTGCGCGCTGCTGCGTCCCGATTGGCTGCCCTATTCCCCCCCACCCTCCGGAGGCCCCTGTCTTGGGGAGCCTCAACTGAGCCAGCAGCTATTTATAGCCTCCAAGAGAAGGCATGAATGGGGAAGCGCCCCCCTTCCCCCCTGACGCCCCTCTGCCCAAGCAAACTGCATTACAGGCCACGACTGCTCCCTGTGGCCAGTAGCGTAATACAGGGAGGTGGTCAAAGCTTAAGGGGTCTCCAAACTATGGCTCTCCAGATGTTCCTGGACTACACTTCCCATCAGTTCTGCCAATCGGCCATGCTGGCAAGGGCTGATGGGAATTGTGGTCCAGGAACATCTGGAGGGCCATAAGTTGGAGACACCCCACCTTAGACCAAATGGACTACTTGGCTCCCGAAAACTGATGAGATCAGATTATATCTGATATCCAAGCCAGGCCGGCAGAAACTTGGCCTTGTGGGTAAGGGGGAAAGCCAGGATATTATTAAAAACATAGTTTCCCTACCTGCAGTTTAAGCAATGCAGTCCGTTCCACCTTCCTCAAGAAGAAGAGGAGGAGGATTTTGGATTCATCCTCCACCCTTCTCTCCTGTAAGGAGACTCAAGGCGGCTTACAAACTCCTTTCCCATCCTCTCCTCACCACAGACCCCTTGTCAGGTAGGTGGGGCTGAGAGAGCTCTGCAAGAACTGTGACTAGCCCCCTTTCAGCCCCATAGTTCAAATCCAGTTTTGGGAGCCCTGTAGCAGCTTGGAAGCCCTTGGCTGGAAACAAAGGAGGCCGTGCATCACCTGAAAACTGACGACTCAGGATATCCCAGACAACTCTTTTTCCAAATTGGGTCGCTCCAAATAGGTTAAAGCGCTTTCCCGCTTGACACCGTTTCCCCTCGACCTTTGGAACATTGGCCTATCTGGCGTTACATAAAAAGTGAACTTTTGTATTTAACAGTAGAAGTCGGGATGGGGGGGTTGGAGGGCGGATGGGAATTGCAGCAGAAACGCCACTGCTCCAGATGTTTCTGGATTTCTCAAAAAGCTACCATGGCTAGGAAAGAAATTCCCATAACTGTTCGTCACCGAGGCTTTTTTCATGCAAGGTTTACGTTTGTCTTTTAATCTTCCTCAGGGTTCAGCTGTGACCATTGTGTGTATTCCTGCAATGCTTTCTACCCTGACAACAGAAATAGCTCCTGGGGCTGGGATCTAAAGGGGAAGTTTGGAACAGGGACAGAACGGCTTCGTGACCCTTTCCCCCTTATGCCATTTTCCCTCCTGAAAATCACTATCATGGCTAACTGGGGAAAACCCAGGCTATTTCCGCACAGGCTCCCCAAAACATTTGCAAACATTTGAGCAAAAACATTTGCAAAATGTTTTTGATCCTCCACCCTGTTTAGAAGAAGAGTTTGGATTTATATCCCCCCTTTCTCTCCTGCAGGAGACTCAATCTCCTTGCCCTTCCCCCCTCACAACAAACAGCCTGTGAGGTAGGTGGGACTGAGAGAGCTCTGAGAAGCTGTGACTAGCCCAAGGTCACCCAGCTGGCATGTGCTGGAGTGCACAGGCTAATCTGAATTCCCCAGATAAGCCTCCACAGCTCAGGCGGCAGAGCTGGGAATCAAACCCGGTTCCTCCAGATTAGATACACGAGCTCTTAACCTCCACACTAACCAGCCCCCCCCCCCCCCAAGATGCCTGGTCACCACTTTGTGATTTTTCCATTTAAAAAAAAAATCTTCATCGATTCGATGCTTCGATGCTTCCATTCTTCATGCTGTGGTTTGCCATAACTCATGTAAGTGATGCCTTGTTGATTTCACCCCTAAAAACAAACAAACACCAGAACTGAGGAATAAACATGTGAGACAGAATGGAGCAAGCTCAGAAAATGGCACCAAGGAAGAAGCTCAGGGGCTGCAAAAAGGCGTGGGAAGCATCTTGCAGAGTTCACACGGCAAGTCAAAACGTTTTGAAAACATTTCAGCAAAAAGAATCGCTGAAATGTTCAATCCAAACCTTTTGAGGCTGGAAACAAAATGTTTGGGGGTAAAAACCATACGGAACTCCTCAGAGGAAACATTTTATTTCCTGCCTCAAAACGTTTTAAAGTGTCAGTGCGGAAAAAGCCTAGTGAGTTTGATCGAAACAAAACCGCCAACTTCCTGCTGCAGAGCATTCCATGACTCCAGGCAGAACTTTAGAATGCACCAGTACAATTCAGACTGCTGGGTAGTATATATATATATATTTTTAAAAGCAATTATTTGTGCAGTTTCCAAACAAAACCAATTACCACTTAATACAGGACAATGCTGCCAAGAGGCATTAGCAATTGCCAAGAGGGGAACAAAAGTCAATTACAAATTGGAGACAAAATCCAGATTTATAATCGACTTCCACACAGCAGGATTTTGTAATGGCTGCTTCCACACAGAGGTTTCCGCTCCTGTTTTTAATAATAATAAGCCTTTATTTGGCATAACAATAATCATAACACAATAAAAAAACCTGAGATAAAAGGTATACAAATACAAAGGTTTAAGATAGAATATAAATTATTGATTGTGCATCACCTCCAGTCAAAATCGTTCTACCAATTCACAAGTTTCATTGTCAGAATTGTCCAGAAGGAAAGGAAGTCTGATTCTCCCATTTCACTAGGTATCCTAGAAAGAATATTGGAATATTTTGATCTGATATTAGCAGATTTAGGGCAGCAAAGCAGTTGATGTGCCAATGTTTCAATTTGTTGTTCACCACAAGAGCATACCCTTTCGCTCCTGTTTTGCTGTTTTTGCAAGTTGTGCTTGCAACAACAACAAAAAGACACAGCAGGAGAAACTTTTGAAATGTCAAAATTAGGCAACTGACGATCGGACATCCACACTGCAAATCCTGTTGAAACAAACCCTCACCCGCCTTCCGCATAATTCTGAAATTTAAATTAATTTGCTGTATTATACTCTTGTATGGCCCAGGCCCAACTGTTATATAAAACCCACGGCATCCCTGCCAGATAGTGAATTTGCTGACTGATAACTTTGCATCACCCGGGGGAAAAAATCCCGGTGGCTTGCTTTTTAAGATCCGGCCTGTTGGGCCTGACACCAATTTCCACTTTTCTCCGGTCACTCCACTCAGATGGCCTTTATTCGGCAATGATTGATTGGCTTCAGAATGCATCCAAAGGTCCCCCTTTTCATCAGGCCTCGCATGACTTAGCAGCTAGTGTCGAAACTTTGGTTTGCCACTTAGCAACCTGGCTTATAAAAGTTTCCCTGACTCTGCAGGTGTCCAGAGGGCTGTGTGCATTTTCTGCGACAAAAGGAAAAAAAATCCAACCTAATGGCTTACAGTGTGCCATTTCCAAGGACCACAGAGTGCTGACCCTTGACGTCCGCGTGTAGTGGTTAAGAGCAGGTGGATTCTAATCTGGAGAACTGGGTTTGATTCCCCTCTCCTCCCCCTGAGTGGCAGAAGCTTATCTGGTGGACCAGGTGTGTTTCTGCACTCCTACATTCCTGCTGGGTGACCTTGACAGTTCTTCAGAGCTCTCTCAGCCCCACCTACCTCACAAGGGCCCCTTCTGCACACGCAAAATAATGCGTTTTCAAACCACTTTCACAACTGTTTGCAAGTGGATTTTGCCATTCCGTACAGCTTCAAAGAGGACTGAAAGCAGTTTGAAAGTGCATTATTCTGCATGTGCGGAATGAGCAAGGTGTCTGTTGGGAGGAGAGGAAGGGAAAGGAGCTCGTCAGCCCCTTTGAGTCTCCTTACAGGAGAGAAAGGTGGGATATAAACCCAAACACCTCCTCCTCCTCCTCTTCCTCCTCCTCCCATCCTGAAGTTTGCAACCCTGTTATTGGCTGCATTTCTGTCATGACAACAAACTGCTGTTTAGAGTCAATGCTGTGGTTTTCACCAGCCCGCACCACCACCAGTGCCTTGTGCACCAAGATTCCTGACTTGGGAAGTCTTGAATCAAACTCAGCAACCCTGGAGTTTTGTTTCCTCTCCCCAAAACAAGGATTCTGAATAAGCAGCCCTGATTTAAAATCTGCGTTAATGGGGGATTTAGGAAGGTCCAGTTTGTTTAGGACCCGGCATACATACATCACAGTGAACTGAAGTTTGATTCAAGCCTTCCCAAACCAGGAAGTCTCCACCCTTCGCTTCAACGCAGGATGAAAGGAAAGAGCGGAAAGGGACTAGGGGGAACATCAGCATGAAAAGGAGCTGTGTTCATGTCCATCCCAGACAAACAGAAGTTCGTCATGGCATTTGAATCCGGCTCAGGTAGGCTGGTTTTAACTCCCTGGAAGCAGAGTTGAATGTAAATGAAAAAGACAAGCCATCAAGCAGAGGCGCATCTAGGGAAAATGTAGCCTGGTGTACAGAGGTGGGATCCAGCAGGTTCTCACAGGTTCCTCGAGAGTAGGTTACTAATTATTTCTGTTTGCCGAGAGCGGGTTACTAATTGGTGATTTTGCCACGTGATTTTTGCCTTAGTTACGCCCCTCCTCTCAGCAGCAGCACGCAGAACTTGAAGCAGTCTAGCAGGAGGTGCACCGGCGTGCGTGGCAGCCTGCGCCTGCGTGCATTCGTTTCCCGCCCAAGGACCGGCGCAGCTGCTGCGTCCTTGTCACAGCCCCGCCCAGGAATGCACCGCCCCCGGAATGCCTGGCCACGCCCCCATCGTGCCCCACCCAACCCCACTGGCGCTACGCCACAGTTTGAATCTCACCACCATGGGAACCTGTTACTAAAATTTTTGGATCCCACCACTGGGCGCATCTAGGGAAAATGTAGCCCGGTGCAAAACCTGAGTTTTCCACCTGCCCGCCCCCCCCCCCCCCGGTATGTGCAGCTGCCCACCCCCACCACAACCAAACAACTTTTTTTGCACTAGGTCTTGAAGTCAGTGCATGGACCCGGGGAAAAGGAGGAGGGGTGTGATTTTCCACCCCCCATGTGACTAAATGACCGCAGTCCGGGGACATTTGACCACATTTGTCCCCTTGGGTGGTACGCCCCTGCCGTCAAGTAAACCAGAACTGTTCGCAAACTGTTCTTTTGGCCACGTGGCCAGCAACAGAATTCGTACACACTGCACTCGCCCAAATCTCTCTGCCTGTCTCTAGCTGATGAAAATAGTTAACGTGTTTCCCTGAAAATAAGACAGTGTCTTATATTAATTTTTGCTCCCAAAGATGCGCTATGTCTTATTTTCAGGGGATGTCTTATTTTTCTGTGTTCTGTTCAGCGGGCATGCTTCCAAACAAAAACTTTGCTACGTCTTACTTTCGGGGGATGCCTTATATTTCGCACTTCAGCAAAACCTCTACTACGTCTTATTTTATTTATTTATTATCGTATTTATTTTCAGGGGATGTCTTATATTCGGGGAAACAGGAGTATGCCCTGACCAACGGCTTGTGGATTAAGGAAGCCAGCGAGGCTGCTGTTAACTGTATTGTTGAAGGCTTTCATGGCCGGAATCACTTGGGTGCTGTGTGGTTTCCGGGCTGTATGGCCGTGTTCTAGCAGCATCAGGAGAGAATGCTGCTAGAACACGGCCATACAGCCCGTCAGGAGAGAATGCTGCTAGAACACGGCCATACAGCCCGTAAACCACACAGCACCCAACTGCTGTTAACTATTTGTCAACCCTATCAGTACAGAAACCTGTGGAAAAACGATTGATCTTGCAATGCTTCCCTTCTCCCCCTGTCCCTCTGTGAATGGGCATTTATAGCAACCTGCTCCAAGAAGATGGGCCCCGGGCCAGAAAGCTGGTCCTAGGCTGTCATGTGGCCGAAGCCTGTGTTTCACATGGCAGTGAAATACTATCATGAGGTGGAACCGGGGCAAGGGGAAGAGTTCATAACTAAAAAACGCCTCTAAAGTTTCTGGAACAGCTCGCCCGCGTAACTGGCTTTCTTCGAGGAAGAACTCCACACAACTATAAATCACCTGAAATCCAACTCTAAAGTGCGCTTTAAAAATAACGTGAAATACTTGTAGCCTTCTACGGTCTCCAGGACACGCTATACGGTGAGTACCCTCCTCAACTCAAACCAATACCATTAAAGAGGCGGGGAAAAAAGAAAAAATAGACAAGGCGGTGGAAGGCAGGAGCCGAACTGGGCACAAGCTTCATTTAAAAGCAACAATGATTATATTATTGTTATTTATTTAAGTTAATGTACCACTCTACCCCTGAAGGGCTCAGAGTGGTTCTGAGGTATTTACTTGGCAGAAAGCTTGGCAGATATTTACTTGGCAGACATTGTGTTGTGAGGTGTTTACTTGGCAGACAGCACAAATGGTTTTTGTATTTATGCATGTTCCTGAATTATATATAGGCAGAGGTGGGATCCAGCAGGTTCTCACAGGTTCCCGAGAGTCGGTTACTAATTATTTGTGTGTGCCGAGAGGGGGTTACTAATGGGTGATTTTGCCACGTGATTTTTGCCTTAGTTACGCCCCTCCTCTCAGCAGTAGCGCGCAGAACTTGAAGCAGTCTAGCAGGAGGTGCACCGGAGTGCATGGCAGCCTGCGCCTGTGTGCATTCGTTTCCTGCCCAAGGACCGGTGCAGCGGCTGCATCCTTGCCACAGCCCCGCCCAGGAATGCCCCACCCCCGGAATGTCCAGCCACACCCTGTCATGCCTAAGGTGACCAGATGGTCACCTTCAAGAACCGGGATGGGCGGCGGCCCCCCATGCGCACGCACACACACACACACACTTGCGCGCACACACTCACGCAGCCACACACACTTGCACACACACACGGAGCGCACACTCGCGCGCACACACACGGAGCAACACACACTCGCACACACACACTCGCGCAGCCACACACACCCGCACACACACACGGAGCGCACTGCCTTCTGGGGCGCTGCCGTTTCCCACCCTGTCACAGGGCTGGAAACGGCAGCGCCCCAGAAGGCAGTGTGCTCCTGCGGCCGCGCGGGAGGCTGCCGCACTGCCTTGCGCCCCAGAAGGCAGTGTGGCAGCCTTCCAAAACCCGGGACGTTGGGGAAAACCCGCGGGACGCGGGACAAGTTCTTTCAAGGCGTGAATGTCCCACCAAAAGCGGGACGGATGGTCAGCTTAGTCATGCCCCACCCAGCCCCATTGGCGCTACGCCACAGTTTGAATCCCACCACCATGGGAACCTGTTACTAAAATTTTTGGATCCCACCACTGTATATAGGTGAAGATATCCCATGGTTTTTCTCCAGTGGGGACTCAAAGCAGCGTACAACACTACTCTCGTTTCATCCACATAACAGCAACCCTGTGAGGGGAGAGGAGGCTGAAAGAGAGGCACTGGCCCCATGTGACCCAGTCTTTTGGCTAGCCCGACCAGTTAAGAGCCTTGTTCCAACTGCAGAGGAGCTAGATCTCTCTGGAAAGCAGCGCTGACCCACGTTCTGACATTCTGAAGTCCCTGAGCCTGTCTTCTGAAGCACTGAGCAATTCAGGCTAAGGTCCAACAGATATCAACATGGCCACGTGTGTCCCAGTCAAAATAGCTTCCTACAGCGTATGCTAATTTTTGTTGGGTTAGAGCATGTTTACACTACTTTTCTCCCGCTGCACTCCAAGCAGTTTACATTTCAAAGCAATGTGTAAGATGTGATGCACACCCCAAGAAAGGGAAAAGGAAAATACAAGTCAATTCAGGTGCAAACCCGTAGATGCTGCCAGCGCTGTCCTAAGGTGAGATACGCCTTTTAAAGCCCTTTTACATCAGTGGAGCCAGAATTACCGTAGCATTTTTCAACAACTGTTTCCTGAAAATCAGCTGACCGACTGTTCCATGTTGGTGAGTTTTAAGAGGAAAGTGCAGAGTTAAAGGAGACTTTGGACCCCGGCAAGTCAGCAGAGGGGGCCTCATGATTTCAGCCTCCCTCTAGTGCAGCCGGGTGAAATTAGGTTGCCAATCTCCAGGGCAGACCTGGAGGCCTCCTGGAATTACAACTGATCTCCAGACAACTGAGATCAACTCCCCTGGGGAAACGAGCAGCTTTGGAATGTGGACTCGATGGCATTATACTGAACTGAGGTCTCTCCCTTCCCTAAATCTGATGTGTTTCCGCACTTCTACATTCCTGCTGGGTGACCTTGGGCTAGTCACAGTTCTTCGGAACTCTCTCAGCCTCACCTACCTCACAAGGTGTCTGTTGTGGGGAGAGGAAGGGAAAGAAGTTTGTAAGTCACCGTGAGTCTTCATACAGGAGAGTAATGGTGGAATATAAATCCAAACAACAACAATCCAGCTGTCCGGGCCCCGCGGGACCTTGGTGAGTTCCGCAGGGCCTGTAAGACGGAGCTATTCCACCGGGCCTTTTGGGGAGGCTGGCCGCGGTTCTATCGCCCCCCACTGAGATTGAGGCTGCCTGTTTTTCTATCCTGGCTGGGTCCTGACTTCATCTTGGGCCCTACCCCCCCCCCCCCCCTTTTGGCCTTTAGATCGGGCACCTGTTTTTAACAACTTTCGTTGTTTTAATTGTATTTATTTTAGGAACTGCTGCTTAAATTTTAACAGGTATAAGTTTTATTTGTATTGGTTGCTGTCTAGAGGACAGCTGTGTTGTGAGCCGCCTCAAGCCCTCCGGGGGTGAGGCGGCCTATAAATCCAACAAATAAATAAAATAAATAAACAACAACAACAGCAACTCCTCCTCCTCCTCTCCTCCTCCTCCTCCTTCACCCTGCCAGTGGTGGGATTCAAACATTTTAACAACAGGTTCCGATGGTGGTGGGATTCAAATAATGACTATTAAAAAATATTTTTCATATCACTTTTTTATTTTAAGTATTAAAATATTAATACTTAATTAAAAATATTTTAAGTATTGAAAAAGTGAAAAAGGAAATTTTAACAACAGGTTCTACAGAACCTTCGGAACCCCCTAAATCCCACCTCTGGCTCCATCCCCAAATCTCCGGGGATTTCTCAACCCAGATTCAGCAAACCTAGTTGGAGTGGCTACTGGCAGAATAGGTTTTGATTTCCTAACATGTGGCTATATTAAGAATCAAATACTTTTGACTGCATTAAAACACAGCTGCTGATAGGTCCGGGTGTCGATTCGGGGCTCAGTGCTGCAAATGGACGGGGAATTAATAATTCCTTCAGGCAGTTATGGGTAGAACCATCTTGGGAGGGGGAATTCCTTCACTAGAGGTCTTTAACCACGTCAGGTACACCTGGCATTTTAATGAAACACTCTTGATTTATGATTATTTATGAATATGTGTGTGTATTGTTGAAGGCTTTCACAGCCGGAATCACTGGGGTATTGGCCCCTTCCGCACACGCAATATAATGCGTTTTTAAACCACTTTCACAACTGTTTGCAAGTGGATTTTGCTATTCCGCACAGCTTCAAAGAGCACTGAAAGCAGTTTGAAAGTGCATTATTCTGCATGTGCGGAATGAGCCATTGTGTGGTTTTTCCAGGCTTTATGGCTGTGTTCTAGTAGCATTTTCTCCTGACATGTGCGTATGTTTGTGTCTGTACAGTAAAATACAGAAATAAATCTTCTGGTAGTCGTGTGAGTGAATGAGTGAGTGTGTGTTTTTTAATTGCCAGAAATATCCTGTGAAATTCTTGAATGTTGAAGAATATCAGACGATGGAGGGAATCTACCACGGGGCATCTCTGCCCTCTAGTGGCCAGCCAAGAGATCTGCTTTAAACAGCCTTGAAAACATTTCCACGCTCCGGACAAGAGGCTATTGTTAGCATACTGGTAGGTGGAGTGAGGGGAGACTGGGGGAGGGGGGAGCCATTCCAGTGGGTCATGTAGGGGGTGCATTCTACTCCCCCTCCCTTCTCCCCCCAAGAGCAAGGGGTTGGGGCTGCCACTAGGTCGAGGCTTGCCCTGGGCTGGAGGGCCGATGGCAGAAGTGGCAGAGTGCCCACCCCCAACTAGGTGGGTTGCTCCAAGAAACCTCACTGCAGGGCTGGCAGGGGAGCTGACCTTCTGGCCCAGAGTTCCTGGTGCCAACTCCCACTGTGCAGGAAGGAAGAATACAGACAGGCAAGCAAGGAGCGCGTTCACAGCAATGGCAGAGGGCAGAGCCTAGATGCCAGTGTGGCTGAACAGTTTCTTCTTACCCCCTCTGGGAATCTCCCTTCCTGATACCCTGCTGCAGCCTTTGGCTAATATTTGGGTGGAAGACCTCCAAGGAATACCAGGCAGGCAATGGCAAACTACTTATGTTAGCCTCTTGCCTTGAAAACCAATTGTGTCTTGGGAGCACTTTATACATGTTGTATTTGATCACAAGCAGGCATTCCTTGCAACTTTCCTCAAACACATGATATAGACCTCCAGAAGGGACCTAGGAATCCCCCAGAACGACAGCTCATACCCAGGATACAGAGAGTAGTTCCCCTAGCCATGACGGATGCTTTGGAGGGGGGGGGGCTCTGGTGTTGTCCCCCACTGAAGTCCCCATCCACCCCAAATCTCCAAGAGGATCCAAACCCAGATCCGGCATCCCTGCCCTGCATCCTCCACTGGGGACCGGGCAACCTGGCTGCAGTCCTTTGTCACTGGTCTGTCTTACCCACAGAGAGAAACTATGCTGGTGAGTGCAAGACTCAAGGATGTGTGGACACAGATAGCGTGGCATAGTGGTTAAGAGCAATGTACTCCAATCTGGAGGACGGGGTTTGATGCCCCGCTCCTCCATATGAACAGTGAATTCTTATCTGGTGGACCAGATGTGTTTCCGCCCTCCTACATTCCTGCTGGGTGACCTTGGGCTAGTCACAGTTCTTCGGAACTCTATTAGCCCCTCCTTCCTCCCAAGGTGTCTGTTGTGGGGAGAGGAAGGGACAGGAGTTTGTAGACAGCCAGCACGGTGTCCTGGTTAAGAAAAGGTGGATTCTAATCTGAAGAACTGGGTTTGATTCCCCACTCCTCCACCTGAGTGGCGGAGGCTTATCTGGTGAACCAGATGTGTTTCCACACTCCTACATTCCTTGGGCTGATCACAGTTCTCTCAGGACTCTCTCAGCCTCACCTCCCTCACAAGGAAGGGAAAGGAGCTTGCAAACAAGGTGAGGTATAAATCCAAACTCCTCCTCCTCCTCCTCCTCCTCTTCTTCCTTTTCTTAATTGAATTGAGTCTCCTTACAAGAGAAAAAGGTGGGGTGTAAATCCAAACTCCTTCTCTCCTCTTATTTCTTAAAGATCGGGAAAAAGCGGGGTATAAATCCACACTCCTCTTCTTCCTCCACACCCTGGCCCCGGGACGCGGCCAAGGGTCGGCTGGGTCGGACGTAGGGTGCGCTCCGCTGGGCTGAGCGTGGGCAAATTGCCCGGAGGGGAGGGGAGGGGAGGGGCGTACCGTCCTGGCCCCTCCCCTCCCTCCCTCCCTCCCTCCGGCGGGCGCCCCGGCCGGGCCACTTCGGGATGGTGCCGTGGGGCTGGTGGACGGCGCTGGCGGGGCTGGTGCTGGCGCTGCCGCTGCTGCTGGCCATGGTGGCGTGCCCTTACCTGTGCCAGGACGTGGCCTTCTTCTTGCGCCTGGTGCGCATCTCCCAGCGGGCGCGCAGGGCCGGCTCCCGGGTGCCGCCGCGCACGCTGCTGGAGGTCTTCGGCCGCCGGGCGCGGCGCCGGGCCGGCAAGGCGATGCTGCTCAGCGGGGAGCGCGTCTACACCTACGGGCAGGTGGACCTGCGCAGCAACCAGGTGGCGCGGGCGCTGCGGGAGAGCGCCGCCTTGCGGCAGGGCGACGCCGTGGCCCTCTTCCTCACCAACCGGCCCGACTACGTGTGGCTGTGGCTGGGCTGCGCCAAGCTGGGCTGCGCCCTGGCCTGCCTCAACTGCAACATCCGCGCCCGGGCTTTGGTCCACTGCTTCCAGTGCAGCGGCGCCAAGGTGCTGCTGGCCGACCCAGGTGAGGCCCCATCCATCCATCCCACCCCCGGGGGCGCAGCCGTCGCAGCACTGTGCGCCTTTGCGCGCAAGCGGCCCCACTGGGGCTTAGCGCCGGCTCAGTGGACTCAGGATCGCACCCTGAGTCTCGCAGGTCTGTGTTGAGCAGGGGTGCCTCCAAAGAACCCCGGGTGGGATTGCCAGCTGGAGGCAGAGGGTGGCTTTTATGCAGCGGGTTGGGTGAGCTTTCGGAGAGGCACAGTGAAGAAGAGTTTGGATGTATATCCCACTTTCTCTCCCGGAAGGTGGGTTTCTCTCCCACCTTTCTCTCCTGCTTGTCTGGCTCACCAGATAAGCTGAAGATACACATAAACCAGGGAGCCTCTCTCCCAAAAAAACTTGCCTCTCTCTTTTTGGGAGAGAGGCTCCCTGGTTTATGTGTATCTTCCGATTGTTTCACTTGCCTTTTCATTGCGATCACCAGATAAGCTTCCACCACTCAGGTAGAGTGGGGGATCAAACCTGGTTTTCCAGATTGGAATCCACCTGCTCTTAACCACTACATCACGCTGGCTCCTTATGGCTTAGCACTGGCTCACTGGGCACCAGAGCACACCCTCTTAGAGGTCTGTGTTAAACGGGGTTGCCTCCAAAGAAGCCCAAATCACTCAGTTGGGCTGGGGGTAGTTTTTGCACAGTGGGTTGAAGGCGCTTTCAGAGAGGCACAGTGAGCAGGTGCCAGCCGTTTTACCTTGTGTGGTTGGAGACGGCCCACTTCTCCAGTGCACATTTGCCATTTGGGGTGATGAGGACCACACGCCCCACTTTCCAGCCTCCGTACCACAAAAATGGGCTTTCAATCAAAAGCTGCAGGACCAAAGCTGGAAAGTAACACTAGCTGGCCTGTTCGCGCCAAATGGCAAACGTGCAATATATTGGAGGAACTGTCATGCCGAGATAATAGACACCAAGAAAGGGGGCTGCTCTTCCAGTTTCATCTCCTGCCGAACCACAATTGCATGTTTTCAGCCTAAATCAAAAGATTTCAATGCTAGTTTGACCAAAGGCCATAGAGCGGGTGTGCCCCACAGGGAAACAAAACCATGTTTGGTGCTTCCTGAAGATGGCCCGCAGCCACGGAGTTTACACGAAAACCTGACACCTGTTTTCGGGCAGGAATCCGCCTGAATTTTAGATGAGAATTCCTGTCAGTCTCTTCAGGAGAAATGACTCCGCTTCTAAGCAACTTGGAGCGCCACGTCCCGTAATTTCACTGAACAGGTTTGCGAAAGTACCACATCAGCCTCTTGTTCTGGCACCGATCCTGTGACTTTAGCACAATGTGCTACGCTGCAAGCCTGCTCTTCGTTGCAATGGACACACCCGGGTGATAGAAGGTCTTTCACTGGGGCAGCTGTTAAAGCACGGGAGGCTTGCCAGGGAAGAAAACTGCTGTACAAAAATTGCTTGCAGGGTTGTTGTGATACTTTGGGCCACCTTGGTAGCCTTTCCCCACGATTAGAAGATTTCCTGCCTGTTGATTCACTGGTGAACTTGGAGGGATTTCACATAGTTTGGGAACTGGCTAAATGCAAAGTCGGTGAAAGATCTGTGCCAAATCAAAACTGGCCACAGCGCCTGTTTGCTGACCTAGAGGATAGGGATGAAGAGGTAATTCTTCTCCACCTCCAGTGTATTAGCAGGATCTCGCCCCGCTGAATTATTTAGAGCAGCTTAGTATCTCTTAACCTCTGGATTTGACCCCTTGCGTGAAAAAAGTTCCAGCCCTCTGCTGAGACATTTGCAAGATTCTCTGCTTTGCAGAATCTCCCATCCGGTCCGAATAGGACGCTGCATTTCAAGCAGACCCATTGTCGGGGTTGTCAGTTCGAAGAATGCTCTCTCTGTTGGGTCAGAATGGCCGGCTTCCACTTGTAAAGAAGCGTGGGCTTCTTGGCTTCCAAAAATCTTGCCGGGGTGCAGTTAGAGTTCCCTCCGCAAGAATGTAAAAGAGATCCTTGAAGGAAAGGATCTTTTCCCGAAATTTTTGTAAGAGGCGATAGTTAGGGCCGTGTTGAAGCCAGGCTTCCTTTGGGAAGGAAGGCTGGCAAGAGGTCCGTTTCAGGTTTACCTGTTCCGGCATATGCGACCAAGCAGATGGTGGACAGACAACAGCGCAGATGGGTTTGGGGATTGGCTTTGGGCAGGCACTTTAGGGGTGCAAGCAGATTTGGTCTGTCATCCCAACCGGTGATTTTCAGCCTACCATCAGTCTATAATACAGTACGTCATTCCCTCCTGTTTCCCAGACTTCTCTCCAAAGGGATATGTTGTAAGCACTGCCTGCCAATAGTCTTGGTTTTTCTTTTTCTGAGAGTTTCCGGAGACTTCTGTCTCAGACTTCCACTGTCATTTTCACCACTGTGGTCACTTAACACTTCTTAATATTTATGTCAGACGACCATCTGAAAACACCTGGATCTTCATCTCTTACCTCATCGGTGGATTTTAACGTTGATTACAAACCTACCAAACGCAATCTGAACGTGCTTGGTACAGGGAGAGGTGCAAGCTCAGAAACCTTGGGGTTTTCCCCATACCTTTTATTTAAAATGTCTTGAGTCGTGTGGATTCACCCAATACCAGTGGCGTATCTGCCTAGGGACAAGGGGTACCCCTTGCCCCCGGTATCCCCTCTTCACAGTCGCGATGGTAGCAAAATGCGACCCCCCGGTGACCAGGAAGTCCTGCTGTCTTGTCATTTTCGCACGCCTCGATCCCGTCCTGCTGACTCCAAGCACCCTAGACCAGTGGTGGCGAACCTTTGGCACTCCAGATGTTATGGACTACAATTCCCATCAGCCCCTGCCAATTGTACATACTTGCGGGGGCTGATGGAGAGAGTGTAGTCCACAACATCTGGAGTGCCAAAGGTTTGCCACCACGGCCCTAGACCTTGCCCATGTCCATGTCCATGGTGACATGGGCGAGTCGAGGAGTGGGGGGTGGAGCCTGGGGGCATCAGGGGGTGGAGCTGGGGTGGTGGGCGGCAGAGCTTGGGGGGCGTCCTGAAGACAATTGGTCTCCGGGCACCATTTACCCCTGGTACGCCACTGCCCAATACACCTGAAGATCCGGATGTGTGTTGATGAACGCTTATGTTGGAATAACCTTTTGTTAGTATTTTACACTGCCAACTGGGCAGCTGCAGACCGTCTACTCTGAACCTGCTATAAGGAGTGAGGTTGTTTTCTTCAGTTGTTGCCAACAATGTTGTTAGCATAATTAATCCTGAGCTATGTGCCTGCTTTTGAGTATGATCTGTTCCAGTAGTTTGCTTTGAAGGAATCAAGGTGTAAATGCAGTGGACAAAAATCACTGCGCTCCCTTCTTCCCAAAACCGTGTCCTTACGTTGTGAATGTATGGTTGCCAGCAATCCCAGATATTTACTGGAAGCATACAAATGTTCCCGCATATTAATTTACATTAGGTTTAGGTTAATTTAAAAACAAAAAGGCAGCAGTGGCGTAGGAGGTTAAGAGCTCGTGTATCTAATCTGGAGGAACCGGGTTTGATTCCCGGCTCTGCTGCCTGAGATGTGGAAGCTTATATGGGGAATTCAGATTAGCCTGTACACTCCCACACATGCCAGCTGGGTGACCTTGGGCTAGTCACAGCTTCTCGGAGCTCTCTCAGCCCCACCTACCTCACAGGGTGTTTGTTGTGAGGGGGGAAGGGCAAGGAGATTGTCAGCCCCTTTGAGTCTCCTGCAGGAGAGAAAGGGGGGATATAAATCCAAACTCAAACTCTTCCAAAAATTAGCAACAGGGTAGCTGCATTTATTACAATACAAACCTATTGGATGACGCTTTGGCAACATACAAACCAATTTCAATTACAGTTGTTTGCGAAAGGATAGGTTATTTTCCCCCAGGTTGGTCACAGGTCTCATTTTGACAGAGGGACAGAGAAAAAGATGGGGCCAGATTTTAATATCAACCTGTCCTTGCGTTCCGATGTTTGTTAGCTGCATTGCTGTGAGACATTAATAAAGTGGCATACTCCATCTGCCCTGCATAAAACTCACTCCCTAGATGCAATATAACCAGTGCTGCTTGCTCACCCACTTTGGGAGGGGGGAAGATGCTATTTTCCCCAGTCTTGTTGTTTGTCTCATAAGGGCACAGTAATCGTGATGGGGATACCCAGTGTCAGCTGCTGCTGTTGGCCAAGAGATGAGCTGGAGACACGGTGAACACAGACTCTTGTCTCATGGAATCTAGAGCCAGTGTGGTGTAGTGGTTAAGAGCAGGTGCACTCTAAACTGGAGAACCAGGTTTGATTCCCCACTCTGCCACTCGAGATGTGGAGGCTTATCTAGCAAACCAGATTAGCTTGTGCACTTCCAACACATGCCGGCTGGGTGACCTTGGCCTAGTCACAGTTCTTTGGAGCTCTCTCAGCCCACCCACCTCACAGGGGGTTTGTTGTGGGAGGGGGGAAGGAAAAAGAGTTTGTAAGCCCCTTTGAGTCTCCTTATAGGAGAGAAAGGAAGGATCTAAATCCAAGCTCTTCTTCTTGTTGTATTGTTTTAATGTAATGTCGGCTGCACTGAATGGCCAGTCTAGTCTGATCTTGTCAGATCTCTTGTCAGATCTTGTCAGAAGCTAAGCCGGTTGACCCTGGTTAAAACTTGGGTGGGGAACCACCAATGATACCACCATCACTATGCAGAGGAAGGCAAACCACCTTCGCTAGTATTTATGGCCCCTTCCGCACACGCAAAATAATGCGTTTTCAAACCACTTTCACAACTGTTTGTAAGTGGATTTTGCTATTCTGCACAGCTTCAAAGAGCACTGAAAGCAGTTTGAAAGTGCATTATTCTGCATGTGCGGAATGAGCCTTGGCTAGAGACCTGGACCAAACTGCCTTAAATCGGTTGTGATTTGACAGCCCTTTACACACCCACAAAGTGTACTGGAGATCATTTTATATTTAGGTAAGCTTTTTGAGTAAATAAATACTGTCAATATGGTTGTTCTGCCAAAATATTCTGCAATGATTAAAAGTAGTCCTCAATTGGAAAAAAAATGTACAACCTGAACTTAATTGTGACCGTGGTGGTAATGATTAAAATAGGTGCGCAGACAGAAAGGGCCAAATTTGTCCGTGTTAACCATTTACTTGCCATGGACTGAATGCACTCTGTATTTAGACCTTTCTCTGTATTTTCTTTTTATTCTGGGTCTAAAGTAAAAAAGGAATCTTGTGGCTCACTGATAGTGTATCTACTTTGACCCCCAGAAAGTTCCCAGCATCTCCCGTTAAAAGCAGCAGGTAATAGGGGTTATGCAAGTTCATTATGAAAGACTGTGGAGAGCCCCTGGGCTCAGACAGCACAAACCTTGCTAGACCAAGGGACTGATTTAGTGTAAAGAAGCTTCACGTGTACTTGAAGTCCTTTTAAATGGAGTAGCCAGTGAGTGAGAGAGCCAGTGTGGTGTAGTGGTTAAGAGCAGGTGGATTCTAATCTGGAGAACCAGGTTTGATTCCCCACTCCTCCAGCTGAGTGGCAGAGGCTTATCTGGTGAACCGGACGTGTTTCCACACTCCTACATTCCTGCTGGGTGACCTTGGGCTAGTCACAGTTCTCTCCCAACTCTCTCAGCCCCACCTACCTCACAAGGGGTCTGTTGTGGGGAGAGGAAGAGACAGGAGTTAGTAGACAGCCAGCGTGGTGTAGTGGTTAAGAGCAGGTGGATTCTAATCTGAAGAACCAGGTTGGATCCCCCACTCCTCCACCTGAGTGGCAGAGGCTTATCTGGTGAACTAGATGTGTTTCTGCACTCCTACATTCTTGCTGGGTGACCTTGGGCCAGTCACAGTTCTTCAGAACTCTCCCAGCCCCACCTACCTCACAAGGTGTCTGTTGTGGAGAGAGGAAGGGAAAGGAGCTTGTAAGCCACCTTGAGTCTCCTCACACGAGAGAGAGGTGGGGTATAAATCCAAACTCTTCTCTTCCTCCTCCTCCTCCTCCTCCTCCTTCTTGAACATGGGATGTTCTGCATGCTAAGAAGATACTCTGCCATTGAGCTATAGGTCCTTGCCTTTCCAAATGTTTAGGGTTGGGCTGTTAAAAATTCAGGAGCTTTGGCTAGAATAATTGGTAAGGCTGATTTTTCAAGCCAGTGAGTTTCAATGTATCAGCAGCCCCTCCTCTTTTGGAAGGCATTTCCAACAGACAAAAATGCCCAGAGAGGTTTTTTGGCAGCCTTTTGTGAGTGTTGCAGAGGACTGGTTCGAGGCGTTATGTGAGCCTTTAAGAAAAAAACATGTGGAAGAACAAGGAAATTCCCTAGGATATTGAGTCACCCTCCCTTTGGACATGGCTTAGCCGCTTCATAAATGGGGAAAGAAAAAACCACAATAAACAACCTCGGAAGTGTTCTTTTGGTAATAAAGAGTGCAAAGCATTGTATAATTTTGGATTGTTAGATTGGACAAAGGTTAGCATCTTTCCAAAACGCATCACTGAAATAAGGAACCCCCCCCTTTACATTTCTTTGTCAGGGATAGTTTAACTTGACGGTGCTGCAAGGAACTTGAACAGGGAGAGGCACAAGCTCAGAAGCTCAAGATATCGCCATGGAGACGATGACGTCCGGGCAGCATTGCTGTGGCCGCACACATGGCTGGTCTCTCATCCTCAGGCTGTGTTAGACCAAAGCCACTCCCCTATCTGGCTTGTGAACTGTTTCCTTTATTCGCTGCATTCATTACACGATGATGGAATGCCACAGTTGCGTGAATGCGCAGTAGCTCTTGGGACAGCACCCGAAAAGCGTGATCCAAGGGTAGTGAACTACAAGTAGAGTTGTCAACCTCTAAGGCCTGCACATGCGGAATGATGCACTTTCAATCCACTTTCAATGCACTTTGCAGCTGGATTTTACTGTGTGGAATAGCAAAATCTACTTGCAAACAATTGTGAAAGTGGATTGAAGGTGCATTATGCTGCATGTGCGGAAGGGGCCTAAGTGTGTCTGTAACCTCTATCTGCGGGTTCTCTAGGGCAGAACTTGGAAGGAGTTGCAAAGAACTAAATTTAAAACAAAATGGTTGACTTAACAAATAACACTCTTAACATTTGACATTAACACTTTACAGTCCTGTTAAGTTGCATTTCAAGTCCTTATATTTACAGTCTACTGATAATGCCAAGTCAACAAGGTGTTAAGGGCTTAATAAAATCAACCAAGGTCCCAGCCTGGTAGCCTTGCTTCCTCCCACCTCATGAGTTCTGCAGCCTTCTGCTTCTTTTCAGACTCCACCCCTTTCTGGGTCATCCCATTCTTACATAAGGGTTACATGTCCGCCATATGATTCAGTGTGGGTGAACTATACTTGAGACTGAAGAATGTGTCTGTGTAAATCTTGATCTATTTATGCCTATTAAAGGTTAATAAAGATAAAGAAGATGATTCAGTGTGGGTGACCATAGTTAGCTATATTAAGACCTCCTAATTAACTGGCTCAGTTGAATCTCTGGCCCACCAATTACTACACTGTCTCAGATTCAAGGAAATCAGATCCAAGTATGTGAATCTTACTCCTTTACATTTACCCGATCTCCCTGATTTATTTAGATTACACTACTTGTTGGACAATCCTTCTCTCTGTATGATAGTGGCAGACTTTCTCCTGGAAATTACTAAACGCCAGTAGATTTCCTTCAACCTAACATTTATTTCCTGTATTGTATTTGCTTTTTAATCCGTTTTTTATTATTATTGTACTGTTGTCTATGCCAATAAAGGCTTGCTAGATTCTATATTAAGACCTCTGTTTCATCAAAAGGCTGTGCATAAATCAGCCCTCTCTCTACTCCTCAATTTTATAAACAAATATATTTCAAACAATAACTGTCCCCCCAAATTCTTAATCTCTTTACACTCTCTAATGTTGAAAAAAACAACTTATCTTTTTGCATTTCTGAGAGGACGGAGCGAGGCATTGGAATCTGCAGCTGGAATATTGTCCCTGAAAACAACCACAACAATACTGTGCGAAAGAGCTTGAAAGCATGTAAGACGTCATCAACAAAGGAAACTGTAATGCTGTCTTTCTATTCAGGTCATTAAGAAGACAACTCAACATCAAACCTTTCTGGGTGGTTGATTGCCCAAAAAGGAGTTATTACTTTGTTTTACCACTCATGAGACATTAGAGAATACGCTTTTAAAGACAAATTAGCCCATGGAAGATTGTACTTAAAATACAGCGTTTGTGATGGAGATATGGTTTTGTAATTTATACAGTAGGTGAAAAGATAAGTTGCTTTTGTCAACATTATAGAGTTTAAAGAGATTAAGAATTCTGTTTGTTTGTTTGTTTATTTAATTTATAGGCCGCCTCATCCCCGAAGGGCTCGAGGCGGCTCACAACATGGCAGTTCCAACGAACAGCAAATCAACATAAAACTTAAATCCCTTAAAACCTATACAACAATAAATTAAAACAGCAGTATTTTAAAACAAAATTGTTTAAAACAAAATTGTTTAAAACAGGTGCCCGAACCAAGGCCAAGGAAGGGAGGAGATAGGTAGGGCCTGCGATGTATCAGTGGATCAGACCCAACCAAAATAAAAAGATGGAAACAGGCAGCTTCAGATTTTGGGGAAGAGATATCATTTGAAATATGTTTGTTTCTAAAATGGAGGAGCAGAGGAGTAGAAGAAGAACTCGGATTTATACCCTCCCCCTTTCTCTCCTGTGAGGAGACTCAAAGGGGCTTATAATCTCCGTTCCTTTCCTTCCTGCCACAACAAACACCCTGTGAGGTGGGTGGGGTGAGAGAGCTCCGAAGAACTGTCACTAGTCCAAGGTCACCCAGCCGGCACGTGCTGGAGTGCACAAGCTAATCTGGTTCACCAGATAAGCCTCCACAGCTCAAGTGGCAGAGTGGGGAATCAAACCCGCTTCTCCAGATTAGAGTACACCTGGCTCTTAACCACTGCGCCATGCTGTATTGATGTACTAATAGCCTTTTGGTGTAACAGAGGTAATATGGTTAACAGGTGTGGCCTGGAGATCACACCCCTGCTGAGCTCCCTCCCCAAATTCCACCCCCAATTCAGCATGGGCACCATCCTGCTGCTAAGATTCCCATTTCCCCGTGAATAGCTTTTTTTTTTTTGCTGGTTTATTTTTTGTCTTTGGTATTTGCTATATCACTATAGATGGCAGATTTAGGCTCCTTCCGCACATGCAGAATAAAGCACTTTCAATCCACTTTCACAATTGTTTGCAAGGGGATTTTGCTATTCCACACAGTAAAATCCAGATGCAAAGTACATTGAAAGTGGATTGAAAAAGCCTTATTCCGCATGTGCAATTCTCTGAATTGAAGTAGTAGATTCCAGAGCTTTGCAAAACAGTTGTGACGAGCACAGCAAAACGTCCTCGAAACGATGCATGACGGGACATCCGTTAGTGGCCTTTATTCCCCTCAGAAATCTTATTTCCTCTCTCCTTAAAGATCTGAAATCAGCGATTGAAGAAGTACTGCCAACCCTGAAGGAAGAAAATGTGGCTGTTTATTACCTAAGCAGGACATCTGACACCGAGGGAGTGGACAGTTTCCTTGACAAAATGGATGCCGTTTCAGATGAGCCTATCCCACAGTCTTGGAGATCAAATGTCACTTTAAAAAGTCCTGCTTTGTATATTTATACCTCTGGAACCACAGGTACGGATAATTGGGAAGGATCCAGTTTGTCATCTGATTGCAGACATGGCTTTAGTCTACTACTAACTTGATTTTTTTCTTTAAAAAAGAATTAATGATTGCAATACTCTTTCTCACAATACTGAAACCAGGGGGCGTACATTGAAAATGCTGGGGGGAAGAATTAGGACTAATAAAAGGAAACATTTATTCATGCAGCATGTGATTGGTGTTTGGAATATGCTGCCACAGGAAGGGGTGATGGCCACTAACCTGGATAGCTTTAAAAGGGGCTTGGACAGATTGATGGAGGAGAAGTCGATCTGTGGCTACCAATCTCGATCCTCCTTGATCTGAGATTGCAAAGGCCTTAGCAGACCAGGTGCTCGGGAGCAGCAGCAGAAGGCCGTTGCTTTCACTTCCTGCATGTGAGCTCCCAAAGGTATCTGGTGGGCCACTGCGAGTAGCAGAGTGCTGGATTAGATGGACTCTGGTCTGATCCAGCAGGCTCTTTCTTATGTTCTTCAGTGAAAGTGTCTTTTTGAAGAAAAGGTGTAATTTCTTTTAAACATGGCCATTTTCACTGCACAGCTGTCTGTAGCATCTTGCACAGCTCAGCAGAATTCGGGTGCTAATTTTTAAACAAAACCAAAGTGGTTGCAGAGGGGTGGGGGTCAAATATGTTGCTCAAGTAGCCAGAAAGAGATTTTATCTCAGCTGTAACATATACAAGAAGAAGAAGAGTTTGGATTTATAACCCACCTTTCTCTCCTGTAAGGAGACTCAAGGTGGCTTTCAAGCTCCTTTCCCTTCCTCTCCCCACAACAGACACCTTGTGACATAGGTGGGGCTCGAACTGTGCCTAGTAGTCCAAGGTCACCCAGCAGGAATGTAGGAGTGCAGAAACACATCTGGTTCACCAGATAAGCCTCTGAAACTCAGGTGGAGGAGTGAGGAATCAAACCCGGTTTTCCAGACTAGAATCCACCTGCTCTTAACCGCGCAGGTGAATTCCCTGGACGAAAAAAGTTTGAAACCTGCTCTAGCTCTCTGCACACAGTTCCCTGCATGTCTGTAAAAGTGGAAAGTGCCCAACATTTCTGTTCATGACACAGAGATCATTAATGAACATTCTGCTTTGATAATAATACGGAAGCTTCCCCAAAAGCATGGTGATTACCCACGCGCGCACTCTGTTAGTGTCGCGACCTGATTACATGAGGTAAGGCGTTACTTCTGAGGATGTCATCTATACTGCCTTGCCGTTGTATCACGCTGCCGCCCTCTTGATAGGACTACACGGCTGCATCTTGCAAGGTATCGCTGCTGTGAGCCACAAGGAAAGGGGGGATATAAATGTTTTAATACATAGGGGTTTTAATTAATAAAGAAACGGTACAAATTATACTACTAGGTTGGAGAATGAGCGAGCTGTGGCATACCCACTCTGCTGATAGCCAGGATGGAGGGAAGTATAAGAATAAATACAACGCAATCCAATGTAGTCTACTCTGACTGATGTCAGACAGCTTAAACAAGAGTAATTTGGGTAGAATTGCACTGTTAGAATTCGACTGTTTTGCCCCATATATAATTTTACAGACTGACTCTTTTACAAAAAAGGGGGGGGGGCAGACCTTCAGGATTAAATGAGTATTCTCATCAAAACAGTTTTCCAAAAATCTACATTTATAAATGATCTGGATAACTTTCCAGTTGACATATGCTCATTTCTGCCAATTGCCTTATTTCCAGGTGCTACTCTAGCATTACGGTCTAAATTTTCCGCTACGCAATTTTGGGACGACTGCAGGAAATACAAAGTCACTGTCATACAGTATATTGGAGAAGTGCTTCGATACCTGTGCAATGTACCTACGGTAACATTTCTTACTGGACTCTCTTGTTGCAGTAGTTATTGTTAATACTCGATGTTTGGCCGGATCTTTGCTTGTAGCACTGTTGACTTTTATAACAAACAGTAGCGCTCAACCCTTTTATAAATGTTTAAGATCTTTTAAAAAATGTTTAAGATCTGTTTCTCAGGAGAAATCAGGTCTCTCTTTGTGCCAACCAATTAAGACGTTGGTTTTTGAAGATTTTAGCAAGGTCTGTGAGCAAAGGACGGGTATTGTTTTTCAAAGCAGCACGCTCAATTACATAAACTGTGAAGCAGGTAATGAGTTGGCCTGAGTTTGTTTCTCCCATAGTAGCAATAACAATAGGGTATTATCACAAGGTGGCATTTAGTGGCACAAACTGCATTTCCCACAGGTGTTAGCAAACACTTTATTAGGATGGATTTAGGCTGGGTTGTTAGACCTTTTTTAAAAAAACCCATACGGAATATAAACATAAAACAATGAAATTTATAAAATTATAAATGTAAAGATTTATATTTTTGTTGTTGCGGTAAAAGCTGCTCCACAGCTTTGCTCTAGTTACCTTTAGAGGTATTCATGCATGCCTGCTTCCCTGTGAACAGTAGATAAGTTGTCTTAGTACTATATTTGGATCAAAAAGACATATGTTTGCTGCTATAATGTATTTTAACGAATGTTAATGTTTTATCGCTATTGTATTTATGAGATCTTATATTGTATTTGTTTTATATCTCATTGTACACCGCCCAGAGCCCTTCGGGGGTTGGGCGGTCTGTCAAGCCTAATAGATGATGATGATGATGATGATGATGATGATGATGATGATGATGATGATGATGATGATGATGATGATGATGATGATGATAAAGGGTATCATGAGACAATAGGGTTCACAAACTCATGTTTTCTTCATAATGCTAACAGGTGAGCCAAAGGAGACTGCTTACAGAGAAGCGTCAGTAGGGCCACACGTGCAGAATAATGCACTTTCAATCCACTTTCACAATTGTTTGCAAGTGGATTTTGTTATTCCGCACAGTAAAACCCAGCTGCAAAGTGCATTGAAAGTGGATTGAAAGTACATTATTCTGCATGTGCGGAAGGGGCCTAGGAGCGGCTGCGTAATTTCTTCCACTGCCAGCTGGCTGTTCCCACAATGGAAATGCGCTTCCATTGTTAACCTGTTTTCTTATTTCCCAGGATAAAATGGCAGGTCTGAAGTTTAATAGCAGCCTGTCTCTAGAGCATTTTTCCCAAGTGGAAAAATAAATCTCAGTGCCTTGTGACTCCACGGCTGCTATATATATCAGAAAGGACAAGGAGGCAGAGTGACATGGTAGATTAGTGCATTGAATTCATGGACCAGGGAAACCCACATTCAAATACTCATACTCAGTCCTCAAGCTTGCGTAGGGGCGTGGCCAGTGGTGGGATTCAGCCGGTTCGCACCACTTTGGCAGAACCAGTTGTTAAAATGGTACTTGCAAATGACCAGTTGTTAAATTATTAGGATGGGCTGTGGTGTAACCTCAGCTTGCGGGTTCTGTGGGGCAGAACTTGGAAGGAGTTTGCAACAACTAAATTTTAAACAAAATGGTTTACTTTCTTTAACATATGACAATTATCAAACATTAACATTGAACATAACACTTCAAGGTCCAGTTCAACGTTCATTCCAAGTCCTTCTAATTGCAGTCTGATAATGCCAAGTCCATTCATCCTTCTGGTGGTTGGCTCATGGAGACTCCAGAGGCTTGGTGAACTAGATTCAAGATGTTGAAGGTCCCCAGAAAAACTCTCACCATTTACATACGCAAAAAGCCCTTGAACAAGGTGTTAGGAGCCTATAATAATATATCCAGGTTCCAGCCTTGCTCCAGACTCCACCCCTTCCTGGGTCATCCCATTCTTAGCATAGGGCCGTGGTGGCGAACCTTTGGCACTCCAGATGTTATGGACTACAATTCCCATCAGCCCCTGCCAGAACCATGCTGGCCATGCTGGCAGGGGCTGATCAAATATCGAGATCCTGATGGGATTACCACCAGGCATAGAGGTTATAAAGGGACTAGCCGTTAACAATACAAATCTCTGGAGAGGAAGCGGAGACCTGGCGATAAACGCGGGACATAAGAACATAAAGAACTAGCCTGCTGGATCAGACCAGAGTCCATCTGGTCCAGCATTCTGCTACTGTCAGTGGCCCACCAGGTGCCTTTAGGAGCTCACATGCAGGAGGGGTGAAAGCAATGGCCTTCTGCTGCTGCTGCTGCTGCTCGCGGTTTTCGGTCCTGATAAAGAGCATTTTACAATCTGGGATCAAGGAGGATCAAGATTGATATGCATAACGATTCGACTTCTCCTCCATAAATCTGTCCAAGAAGCCCTTTTTAAAGAAGCTATCCAGGGTTGTTGGCCATCCACCACCTCCTGTGGCAGCATATTCCAAGAAACTACCAATGCATGCGTTCGCGTGAAGAAGTGTTCCATACATTGAGTCCTAATTCTTTGGCATTTTTCAATGTAACTGCCCTGGGTTCCTGAGTATTGTGAAGAGAAAAAATTTCTCTCTGTCAGCGTACCTCTACTCCATGCGCCGAACACATAGGCTTCGATACATATCCCCCTCAGGCGTCCTCCTCCTCCAAACTAAAAGAGGGTACAAGCGCTGCAGCCTCTCCCTCATAAGGAAAGGTGTTCCAATCCTTCAATGTCCTCGTTGCCCTTCTACTGCACTTTTTCTATCTGCTTTGATATCCTTTTTTTGAGATGTGGCTGACCAAGAGACTGAACACAGTACTCAGGAATGCTTGCGGTCGCACCACATAGCTTTATACAAAGGGCATGACAATCGCTTGCAGTTTTATTATCAACTCCTTTTCCTAATTATCCCCAGCATAGAGTTTGGCACTTTCACAGCTGCCATGCGTGAGTTGACATTCCCATGGGCTTTATCGATTCAGGCAGCCCAGATCCCTTTCCTGGTCGCTGCTGACTGATAGCACCTGACCTGCTGTAAGCGTGTATGTGAAGTTTCCCAATTTTTTGCCTTTATGGCCGCATCGCACGTTTAGCTACATTGAACTGCATTTTGCCATTTTCTTAGTATACTCACCCTCGTTTATCGAGTTCCACGCGGAGCTCTTCGCAATCCTTTGTGGTTCTTACCGAACACATTCCAGCTGAGCTTTTAAGACTGTGTTTTTAAATAACCTCCAAGCATCCTGGACATTTTTGACTCTCTTGATTTTCCCTTTCAGCTTTCCCTCGCACTATCCCCCCTCATCTTTGAGAAATTTCCTTTCTGAAGGCGATGTAAGCTTAAGTAGTAGTTGTCGCTTGTTAACTGCATGCAGAGATACTGAATCTGACTTGAGCATTGTGGTGGCTGTTCCCTATAAGAGCTCAACAACACTGACTTCCGCACCAGGTCCTGGGTCCCACACTTAGAATTAGATCTAGGATCACCTCTCCCCTGGTTGGTTCCGCACAACCATCTGCTCTAAGCCACAGTCATTTGGCATATCGAGGAATGTTCTCTCCTTACCGCGAAACAGAACATGCATTTTTTCCAGTTTATGTGGGGATAGTTAAAATCGCCCATTACTGACATTGCGTGGCACGTGTTGGCCTCTCTAATTTCTTTTCCATCTCCAAGAATCCTCTTGTGCACTTTGGTCCGGGGGACGATAATATTTTCCTACTGTTAAGCTATGGCTACTTGCCCTGGTATTGATATCCCACAATGGCTACCAGTAGAGGAATCAGCTCCCCCTGCATAGTCTATTTTATGTGACACTATGCTCTAACGATTTGATGGGCCTTTAATCCCAATTGCCACAACCTGTCAGCTGTAGGGGCCTGTAACCTGGAGATAAGCGGCATCCCGCTGGTTCTCTCTCATTCCACCATGTCTCTGTGATACCATATATCAATGTCCTCCTTCCAAACTCTGTACTCCAGCTCCCCATTTAGGTCGAGATGCTTCTACTATTAGCATAGCGGAGCGCTTGTATACCTCTGTCTCTGTATCCCCTGAACAGGATTTGTATGTGTTTTGCCCTCTAGCCCTTTGTGGAACTTCCTCCTTATCCACATTGCTATTCTCTCCTCGCTTGTATGTGGTTGATTTAAGAAAAAAACCTCCCTCTCTGTCATCCCATGGACTCTGTATTCCGAACCAGAGAGTCACCTCAGCTCATAACCGGCTTTCCCTTTAGGATCGGTTAAAAGCTGTTCTGCCACCTTTTTTTTAGCGTTGAAAAGCCAGCAGCCTGGTTTCCTCTTTGGATTTAAAAGATGAAATCCCGTCCCTTTTGGCCGCAGGCCTGCCTTATCCCAAAAGGTTCCCCGAGTTCCTGACAATAAATCTGAAACCCTCTGCCTTACCCGCACCTTCTCATCCAGCATTGTGAGTCCCTGTACATCTCTGCTTGCCTGGCTCGCCCTAGCAGCGATGGAACAGGTAGCATTTGAGGACTCTGCCACCTTGGGGTTCTGGATTTTAACCTTTTCCTAGCAGCCTAGAATTTGGCTTCCAGAACCTCCCGGCTCACATTTCCCAATGTCATTGTGGTACCAATGTGTGGACCACAACTACTTCGACTCCACTTACAGCACTTTCCATCTAACAGCCTGTATCTGGAAGCCGAAGCTGACATCGCAACCATAGCACCAGGCGGAGCCAGAGTCACCATGCGGTCATCACGCCTGTCACAAACCCAACTCTCTATATTCCTAATGATCGAATCACCCACTACAAGGAGCCCCCCACCTCCCCGAGGGGTATCCTCAGTGCGAGAGGAAAACAAAATCATTTTGTAGGATTCAGGAACACGGTTGCATACAGATAGTGAAGGAATGCTTATATGTTATACCGAGAGGGGCAAAATAATGCCATGTCATAAATTTGGGAAGAACAGTCATTATGGGAGGATATGACAGGGATATATAAAATAATGCAGTGGAAAAACAGATTTTCCTTACATAATGGTAGGATTCTGGAGTTGATGGCCTGTTGATTCCTGATAAGCTACAACGAAGTGTTTCTTCACACAACACACAGTTAACTGGTGGAATTCACTGCCACAAGATGTAGTGTTAAGATCACTGGTTGCTTTAAAATGTTTATGTCCTTCTGTGATTGACACTTCCTGTCCCTTTGTTTACAGAAAGACAATGATCGTGATCATAGAGTAAGGATCGCCATCGGGAATGGCCTGAGGGCAGATGTTTGGAGGGAATTTATTAGAAGGTTTGGGAATATGCGCATTTTTGAATTCTATGCTGCAACTGAAGGAAATGTTGGATTTTTGAATTATACTGGGAAAATTGGCGCTGTAGGAAGGCTAAACTTCTTCCATAAGGTACGGACAAATGATTACATACGCACTAATTATTCCTGTTTACTAGAGAGAATCCTTATTTTTCCTGGTAAATCACTGAGCTTGTTTTGTGATTCTGGGGCTCATTCTGCACATGCAGAATAATGCACTTTCAAACTGCTTTCAGTGCTCTTTGAAGCTGTGCAGAATAGCAAAATCCACTTGCAAACAGTTGTGAAAGTGGTTTGAAAACGCGTATTTTGCGTAATGCCGGAGGAACGCTGGAGAGACTAGGCGACGCCTGTAGAAGATATTGCTGATGTGCATATACATGCACTAAACATCTTGAGGTTCCAACCCTGTACACCAGTTTTCCAGAAGTTAAGGATGCAGAAGAATGCATCATAGCACATGTGTGTAAATGAACACTAAGACACCTGTAATGCACAGTCTGCCATTTCTCAAGAGGAGGAGGAGTAGGAGGAGTTTGGATTTATATGTCCCATGTCTCTCCTGTAAGGAGACTCAAAGGGGCTGACAATCTCCTTTCCGCCAGAACATGGAACAAGCCAACTGGATGAACCAGGGCCGGTCCGTAGTCCAGCACTCCATGCTACTGCGCAGTGGCCCGCAGGTTCCTTTGGGGGGCTCACATGTACGGAAGACAACGACGCATAATGGCCTTCTGTGAAACTGCCGCTCCGTACCCCTGGTCTGCTAAGGCATTGCAATCTCAGATCAAGGAGGATGATCAAGATTGGTAGCCATGATATTCGACTTCAAATCCGCTCAGGGCCTTCCCCGGCACTTTACATGCAAACACCACTGTGGAGTGGGTGGGGCTGAGAAAACTCTGAGAAGAACTGGCTTGACTAGCCCAGGATTACCCCATTCCGCAATGTGGTGGCTGTACAAGCTAATTTGGTTCTCTGGTGAAAGCTTCCACTGGCTCAAACGGGGATAAGCCGGTTCTTCAAGATTAAAGTTGCACCTGTCTTAACACCACATCACTGCGAGGATCTTTCTCCCATAAAGACAAGATAATTATATTTTTCTTCTAACCAATATTGATGATAGTAACCCTGTTTGAAGGATACTCACAAAATCAATACAGGTCTGTAATTGGATGATGGGGAGAGCAGCAGTCAGCAGATCAAGAATGGGTCATGTAAAGATTAGCTGCCCTGTCTCAGGAGTAGAAATGTCTGCATACCAATGGGGAGTGGGTACATCTATGCATATGACCAAACATTTAGCATCTCATCTTAATGATTTACTGCCAGCAATAGCTGGGCTACATGTCACTTTACTGAGACTCCGATACTGTCTGTGTTCCACTTTGATTCATCATTAAACTAAGTCTGGGGGGAATTACCAGCTTACTCCTTTTTCATAAATGATATCTGAATGTCTGTAGGAAAAGCTTAATATGTACTTATGTGCACATTTTATTATAGAAATAATTCACTTTCGACCTAGTTAAATATATGGCCATTGAGAAAGAAACCGAGAACCTGTCTAAATTGATGAAAATGGCTGCTATATCAGAAGTTCACGAGGCATAATTTCATTTGTTTCTTCATTTAGCTGCGTTTATCCTGTGAGTTCACAACAGGGTTCTGCAGAAATAATTCAAATAAATACTAAGACAAAGAAGTTCCTCATATATTTAATTTCAAACTGAAATCAAAGGATCTCTATAAGAACCTGCTTTTTCAGACCAAACCTCTTTTGGAAATGGTTGGAGAAATTGCCAACCCAGAGACAGGGGCCCCTTGGGTTTTGGTTGTTATATTTAATGTATTTTTGTTTTAGCGTACATTTCCGTAACTCTGTTTTTCAGAACGTTTTATGAGGAATTTACTACTCTAGCACACTTTATTGAATTGTCTGAACAAGTGAGCTGTGACTCATGAAAGCTCACGCTCTGCTCAAAATGTTTTTGGCCTTTAAAGTGCCGCTTCAGGTACCTTCGCTCTTTTCTGCTGCCTACAAGACAAACACCGGCTCCCTATAAGTAGCTATTTATTTGAGTGGCCAGCCGCATTGTGGCGCCTTGAGTAATAATAGCAGTACTACCTGAATGAGGCAAAGCCACTACTAACACCAGTTTATAGCTTTTTGATGAATACTCCTTAGCATATCTTGGGTCCCTTCCGCACATGCAGAATAATGCACTTTCAATGCTCTTTGCAGCTGGATTTTACTGTGCGGAATAGCAAAATCCACTTGCAAACAGTGGTGCTGGTGGATTGAAGGTACATTATGCGTAATGTGTGCGGAAGGGGCTGGATTGCCACGTGTCTTAATAGCCGAGTGAAACTCACGTGCGGCATTTTAGTAATACCAAGCATTAATGGGAACAAGTGTTGACAGACGGGCCGGTCTTCTTCAGTTAACAAGCGATCTGGATGGCAAAACAATGTAGGAAGCATTCTATTATATCCAAATATTCTCACACTGTTTTTTTTTAACACAGATGTGAGTGAGCAGTTAATGATCGCATTGGCAGGGGGGGTGTTATTGCTTTTCCAGATTTCTAGACCGCCTTCTTCCCTATCCTTGTTTGGGTCTTTGCCTTTCGTAGGTGAAGTGGGACTCTTGGTGTACCGAAAATCCTCCGCGCTTTGCTCCGTTCAGCGGCGCTCGCAGGGCGTAGCCAGGCGAGGAAAAGAAAAAAAGCTCGAGAATGTCTTCCAGAAAGGGCAGGGCGAAATTACTTTAACTTAAGCGGGGATCTTCCTCTCGCTGGATTGTTGGCGACCCAACCCCATCCTGTTTCCCGCGACAGAATTAAGGCCGTTTGGTGTTTGCTGGTTCTTCCTGCGAATTAAACCCGGCAACAGGGACAAGAGTTGGTGTTTACCCATCTTTTCCAGACCACAACCCCCAGCCATTTTGGCTGGCAACAACACAACACGGTCATTTTGTCGCTGGCAACTTTAACTGGTGTGTTCAAGGCCACCGGGCCTTTGAGGGGGGTGGTATATAAAGAGAACTTCCGGGAGTAAGCGTAATGCGGAGTTTCGAAACCGACAATACCATGGCGTACCTTTTGCAGGGCCGACTCGGACAGAGAGCCATTTTGTTCATACTTTTACCACGCCTGTTTAGTCATATCAGGGTGCAGCTGCATCGGCAATTCGTACATATACATTTCGTGTCTGGCGAACTGGTACAGATTTCATGGTTCGCTGTTTGCTGGACACCTTCAAGAGTTGGCGGTGGCTAACACGCGGATCGAAGTTACCTTTGGTGGCCGATGGTGAAGTCATTTACGCCGCCAAGATCTTCCTTCGTCAGCTATATATGTTTTCTGTTTCGCAAACCTCGATTCATCAAAGTCATGAAATGAACAATTATGACAATGAAAACTTCTCATTAAGCAGCGTAATAATATATGAACAAAATATTTCGACGGAGTTTAATTCTAAATAAAAATAAACAGATCATTATGAACCGAACACTATAAATAATCTCAGCGCGGTGAGCCTGGCTGGGCTGGGGTGCACTCAGGAAGCCCTCGCAGCCAGGCACGCACAGGATCGCCCCCCACCCCCCACCTGCATCGTAGGCTGGCCTGGGCCGCTGGGCTCTATTATTAGCGACAAGCCTGAGACCTGGATTTTGTGGAAGCGGTGCGGTAAGCCTGTACCAAAATTTACCCCACTGATTTTCATCTCTAGAAGAACTAAAACTGATCCCTTTGCCTGGGAATGGCTCAGTTGCTGGCGTGGGACTTGCTTCTGAGCAAGCCCTCCTAGGGTTACCAGTTACCGATTGGAAGAGTTGCATGGTTGCTAGAAAGCACGAAGCCACCGACTACCGACCAAGCTTTACCCTAGAAAGTAACTTGCGAGGCCTCAGAGCCAACCGTTTTTTTCTAAATTAAAACCTCAGTATTCAGGTTAAATTGCCGTGTTGGCACTTTGTATAAATAAGTGGGTTTTGGGTTGTAATTTGGGCACTCGGTCTCGAAAAGGTTCGCCACCACTGGTGTAGCGGTTAGGAGCTGGAGGCTCTAGTCGGGAGAACCGAGTTTGATTCCCCACTCCTCCACCTGAGTGGCGGGCTCTTATCTGGTGAACTGGATTTGTTTTGCTGCTCCTGCACATGAAGCCTGCTGGGTGACCTTAGCCCAGTCACAGTTCTTTCCAAATTCTCTCAGCCTCACCTGTCTCACAAGGTACCTGTTGTGCGGAGAGGAAGGGAAGGAATTTGTAAGCCACTTTGAGGCTCCTTCCACACATGCAGAATAATGCACTTTCAATCTGCTTTCAATGCTCTTTGAAGCTGTGCGGAATAGCAAAATCCACTTTCTAACAGTTGTGAAAGTGGTTTGAAAACGCATTATTCTGCATGTGCGGAAGGGGCCTATGACCCCTTACAGGAGAATAGAAATCCAAACTCTTCCCTTCTTCTTCTACTGCCCTTCACTGTACCTGGTGCAGTAAAGAGGCCTATAGAACCTCACGGCACAGTAAACTGTTTGGGATGCAGGGCAGCATTGCACATTGCTCAGATTATATAATTAGAAGAAGAAGAATAGTTTGGGTTTATACCCCACCTTTCTCTCCTGTAAGGAGACTCAAGGTGGCTTACAAGCTCCTTTCCCTTCTTCTCCCCACAACAGACATCATGGGAGGTAGGTGGGGCTGAAAGAGTTCGAAGAGGACTATGACTAGCCCAAGGTCACCCAGCAAGAATGTAGGAGTGCAGAAACACATCTGGTTCACCAGCTAAGCCTTTACCACTCAGGTGGAGGAGTGGGGAATCAAACCCGGTGCTCCAGATTAGAATCCACCTGCTCTTAACCACTACACCATGCTGGCTCATGGACATAAGCCCAGGTAGGGCCAAGTTAGCAGGCATACAAATAGCTATTTACCTCATAACAGCAGCAAATAAAAATAAAAAGTGGCCAATACCAGTTAACAGGGAAGCTTTACAAAAGCATTTTTTTCCTTTTAAAGGAAAATAAGTTAATGGTACAAATATACGTTCACAAATGGGTCAGTAGAAATGTCTCTGGGCTTATAACTTTTTGAACTTATTTGTCGGGTTGTATCTGAGTGAAGAAAGGCAGCTCTTGATCTTTATTTGCTTGCAAAGTTGTTTTTTTAACCATGTGTGCCTTTGTGTGTGTGTGTATTTCTTTTTCCCCAGATGGAAAGGAGAAAATGTAGCTACAACGGAAGTTGCTGATATTTTAGGACTACTAGACTTCATCCAGGAAGTGAACGTATACGGTGTATCTGTGCCAGGTAATGTCCAGATTGATACTGTAGGCAGCCCTTCCACACATTCAGAATAATGCACTTTCAATCCACCTTCACAATTGTTTGCAAGCGGATTCAACCACACCTACCTCACAAGGCGTCTGTTGTGGGGAGAGGAAGGGAAAGGAGCTTGTAGGCCATCTTGAGTCTCCTTACAGGAGAGAAAGGTGGGGTATAAATCCAAACTCTTCTCTTCTTCTTCCATATCTTATTTATTTATTTATTTATTTTATTAAACTTATAGGCCGCCTTATCCCCAAAGGGCTCAAGGCGGCTCACAACATGGCTGTTAAATCAAACAGCAGGGCGACAGCGTAAAACACTAAAATCATTAAAACCTAAGCAGCAGTTTACAACAATAAAAACTATAAATTAAACAGCCCGATTTATGGGACAAGGTTGTTAGAACAGGCGCCCAATCGAAGGCCAGAAGGAAAAAAGAAGGGAGGGAGTAGGCAGGGCCTGCGATGGAATCAATAAATAAATCAGGCCCGGCCATAGTAGGATGGAAGTGGCAGTCTCAATTACGGTTTTGATTACGGTTTCGATAGGGGGCAGTAGGTCCACGGCCGGCCTCCCCAAAGGCCCGGTGGAATAGCTCCGTCTTGCAGGCCCTGCAGACCTCGTTAAGGTCCCGCAGGGCCCGCACCGCCGGAGGCAAGGCATTCCACCAGGCAGGGGCCAGAGCCGTAAAGCGCTCTGGCTGGCGGTTGAGGCCAGTCGTATCATCAGCGGGACCAGGGGTCACCAGTAATCCTCTGCCGTTGTTGAGCCGCATGCGCGTCTGCTATGTGGGACATAAGCAGGGGTGATGCGGTCCCACAGGTATGTGGGCCCCATGCCGCGTAAGGCCTTAAAGGTTAATACCAGCACCTTGAAAACGATCCGGAACTCCACTGGAAGCCAGTGCAGACGGCACAGCACAGGGGTGATAGTGATCCTGAATAACCACCACCTGTTAAAAAGCCGTGCTCGCTGCATTCTGGACCAGCTTCAGCTTCCGGATCAATCGCAAGGGAAGGCCTCGCGTAGAGCGAGAAGTTACAATAATCCAGCCTCGAGGTGACGTCGGGCCGCGATGGATCTACAGTGGCCAGGTCGGACTGGGAGATGATAGGGAGCCAGCCTGGCTTAAGGTGGAAAAACGCAACCTGGAGTAACGCATGGGCCACCTGGGCTCTCCATTGATAAGGAAGAGTCCAGGCGGACCCCCGGAGGCTTGCGAAATAGGGATGTTGGGGTCAAGCGTGACCCCTCCAAAATAGGCGGCTAAGAAAGTCCCTCGGCTCTCTCGCCCCGGCCCAGCCAAAGGACCTCCGTCTTCGTTGGATTAAGCTTCAAACCTACTCTGTCTCAACTTCAACCAGCAACCGACTCCAAACAGTGCTGTAGAGGCTGCAGGGGCGGAGGCCGCTCCCCCCTCCATCAACAGAATGAGCTGGGTGTCATCCGCATATTGGTGACAGACCAGCCCAAAACTCACGCGACCAGCTGAGCAAGGGGTGGCGCATGTAGATGTTAAATAAAAAATTTGGCGGGGAAAGCAAGGCCCTGGAGGGAACTTCCGGCCACCAGTGAGGTATAGGGCTCCTGAGGGAGGCCTCATCCTCAAGCACTATACCTTGCTGGCCCCGACCCATGGAGAAACGAGGCAATCCATTTAAGCGACAGTGCTCCTCGTATTCCAGAGGCAGCCAGGCGAGTCGACCGTGCAAAAGGTCGTGATGCGCACCACATCAAATGCTGCTGTGAGATCAAGCAACTTTACCAGCAGCGCCGATCCGCCTCGGTCCAGCTGCATCGCGGGACACATCTGTGATAAGCGATGAGAGCGGTCTCCGTCCCATGCCCAGCACGGAAGCCGGACTGGAAGGGATCGAGCGCCCGATGTGTCTCTCCAGAAAGCCCTGAAGGCTGCTCTAACACTACTCTCTCAATTACCTTCCCGAGGAACGCCAAGTTCGAAACGGAGACGGTAATTGAAAGCCAGATCTCCGGGGATCTAAAGATGGTCTTTTCAAGAGTGGGCGGACCACTGCCTCCTTCAACCCACCCGGAAATACTCCTTGCTCAAGGGAGCAGTTAGCTATATTCAACAGGTGGGGTCGTAACTCCTCCTATGGCAGGCTTTTAATCAGCCAGGAGGGGCACGGATCCAGAGGACAGGGTAGTAGGTCTAACAGCAGCTAGGAGCCCTGTCGTAACATCAGACTCACAGAGTAGGGAAAACCAGTCCAGACTTCAGGACTCTGAAGCCGGCCCGAGGGAGCCTCGAGAAGTTCCATTACTGTATCAAATGTGGTCGGAAGGTCCCGGGCGAGGGACGGCGATCTTTATCTACAAAAGCTCTGGGAATGCCTTCACAGCCAATTGCCAATTTAGGAATTTACGGCGACCCCTCTCACCAAAGAGTGTGAGGGATCGAACAATCCGGTAAAACGCTTGTGCTGGGGCAGGAGCTAGTAGATCGCGAGGGAGGATTCAGAAATGATGCATCTTTCGCCCTCCGTGTACGCCCAACTCATAGGCCTTCATAAAGCGTCCCTGCTAAGTTGTTCCGGCGTCCCTTCTCGTCACGGAGCTTCCTCCCACACTCGCTTCTAGCCGTCTGAGTTCCTCGGCTTCATTTGAGCGCGGCTCCTCGGTATACCAAGGAGCCCGCCGTAAGCCCGAAGGCGCGAGAGCAGGCGCTTTGGGGAGCAATCTCCTCGATGGCATCAGAGAGCCTGGAATTCCAGTCTGTCACCTGCTCATCGAGGGGTGCCAGGAGGCTCAAGGAGTCCTCGCCGAGAGCATTCAGGAACCCATCTGGTTCCATAAGTCTCCAGCGAGCTGGACATAAATAAGTCCGTAAGCTTCTTGTGACAGGGTTGGCGCTTGGCGCATTCACCCTGGACCCTTCAGGGCAAAATGGGTCGGACCATGGCACTCTGCTAACAGAGGATAGGACCATATTCACTCCCACCCCCCAAAACCAGGAGTCTAAGGTGTGATCCGGCCTTCACTGAGTGGTGCCAGTATGTAGCATAGGGAGAGTCCCAGCGCCGCCATGGATGACACTCAGGTCCACTGCAGCTAGAACATGAAGCGGTGTCCACATGGACGCTTGAAATCCCCAAGACAATAAGTGCGAGGGAGATACATAACGATCCACTCGTCCACAACGCCCAGCAGCCGTGGCAGGTCCGTCACCGGGTGCGCTTAGGCGCATCGGGTACTACCAGGAGGAATCGGGCCAACCTCTCCCCAGACAGCCACTCCCAGTCCCGCACACACTCGAACCCAGGGATTTGAGGGGGCAGGGACTGCCCACTGAAGGCGAGTAGGACTCCCGGATGAACATCGCCAGCCGCACCTCCCCCCCCCGGCCCTGTGTTCGGAGGCTGGTGGACTTCACAATGCTTAAAACCTGGGGGCAAGGCTTCATTCAAGGCGACCGTTTCGCCTTCTCGCACCCAGGTCTCAGTGATGCAGGCCAGGTCCACTGACTGCACCCCGAGAAAGTCTCGTTGTTTTGTTATTAATGGACCTGGCATTAATCAACACCAGGCTCGAAGCAGGGTGTACCTGAGCCCCACTGCCCACATGCCTCGGGATAGGCCGGAGGCCAGAAGGAGGTCGAGCATAAATACATCTTACAGTTGACCAACTGCCTAATGAGAGATTGGAGAGCGATATGAAAAGCTCCAAGGAGCCAAATTAAATAAGTGTTTTTGAAGAAATTACAAAAGCTGTAAATGGCTCTCCTCACTTCAAAAAAAATCAGTCTGGTTTATAATAATACAGTTTTCTATAATACGTCAGTAAAACAACCGTGTGATTTATTGTTGTATGTGCCATTTCTTTTTTGCCAGTCAAGAGGTAAGATAACATAATGCTGTATATTCAAACGTGTTTTCCTGTGTGCCTCCTTTGAAGAGTTAAAATACTTAATTGCCTTGGGAAAGAACTCAGCTCGCTAGCAAGAGAATGGTGTGATAGAGTCCCTTAATGCGCTTCTCTGGTTTCATTATAGTAGACCATGGTGGGGGAATATAGCTCAGGCACCACTGGACACTGAATTTGTCCACTTGGTTTTAGAAATGCGATCACAAACTGGACTTGCAGGTAAAAGAGGGGGGAACAATTGAGTCGAAATCTGTCACGGTTTATCTGCAAGCATTCTCAAGCCCTTTGATTGTTTTAGAATGGATTATATATATTGAATATCTTAAGAGGCTGCTCTAATCCCACATATTAAAATGCAAAGGCTAAAGATTCCCTCCAGACTGCAGTATGCATTGAGCATTTATATTCCACACCAGGTGTTTCTTCGCTCAGAACAAAAGATAGCGACTAGGGTAGGTTGGTTTGTTTCGATTTTGGCTATCAACTTACAGCAACCTTTAGTGGAGTTTTCAAGTCAGGAGTTGGTTTGCCATTGCTTGTCTCTGCATAACAGCTCTGATATTTCTTGGTAGTTGGTAGGAGCAGCAGTGGCGTGGGAGGTTAAGAGCTCATGTATCTAATCTGGAGGAACCGGATTTGATTCTCCGCTCTGCCACCTGAGCTGTGGAGGCTTATCTGGGGAATTCAGATTAGCCTGTACACTCCCACACATGCCAGCTGGGTGACCTTGGGCTAGTCACAGCTTCTTGGAGCTCTCTCAGCCCCACCTACCTCACAGGGTGCTTGTTGTGAGGGTGGAAGGGCAAGGAGATTGTAAGCCCCTTTGAGTCTCCTACAGGAGAGAAAGGGGATGTAAATCCAAACTCTTCTTCTCTTCTAGTTTCCTATCCAAATACTAACCAGGACTAACCCTGCTTAGCTTCTGAGATCTGGCTACCCAGATCAGGGCATTACATAACAAAATATTCAGCTGAGTATTTACCGTTTCGCCAAACCTTCTGTTATATCATCTGGGCGAGGTGTATAGAGTTTGAGGGGTAGTTTGGTCTCCTTCAAACCACCAAAAGTTCTTCCCTGATATAGTTTTAAGATACGTTTCTGGCCTTCTTATTCCTGGAGAGAAAATCAACCTGCCTCTAGTTTCCACTAATCAGAAAGCACTTCACATGAATTAAATCTTACATGTATGCTCTATCCCCGTGGTGGCGAACCTTTAACATTCCAGATGTTATGGACTACAATTCCCATCAGCCCCTGCCAGCATGGCCAATTGGCCATGCTGGTAGGGACTGATGGGAATTGTAGCCCATAACATCTGGAGTGCCAAAGGTTCGCCACCACTGCTTATCCAATGCATTCAATTAGATTACATTTATTTATTTATTTATTTATTTATTTATTTATTTATTTATTTATTTATTTATTTATTACATGTATACTCCGCCATATCTCTACGACTCAAGAGTTATGCTGTTGCATGTCCATTTAGGAGTCACCCTCTGTGACTCCTAAACTGAAGTTTTCTTCTGGACTAAAGAGCCTTCCTTTGATGACTTCAAACTCTCCTGAGCCACTGTTTTAAGTACAGTATAAGTCAATAAATGGTTTTGAATACTGAAATAATCAGTGCCATAATATATAGCTAACATATAAGGTGTGGGAAGGTGATTTGGATTCCCAGAAGCCATTTAAGCCCCATAGATATTCACAGTCATCCCTCTTAAATACTAATCCCTTCTCCATTCTTTTCAGCTTTTATTGTTTTTCCATATGTAATTGTTTTATTATAATTGTGTCGAACAGTTCAGAAATGAGCTTGATAATAACTGCAACGTCTGTCTTTGCAGGTCACGAAGGCAGAACGGGAATGGCGTCCATTCGACTAAAGGAGGGTTGCGCGTTCGACGGAGGACGAGTCTATCAGCATGTTGCAGACTGCTTGCCATCTTACGCAAGGCCCCGTTTTGTGAGGATTCAGGTAGGGCTGCCTTCCGAAGTCTTTCTTCTGTCACTGAACCAGATAGAGGTGGAAGTTTGTTTTTGGAAAAAAGGAGTCTGTGTTCATGAAGGCTTCATGAGAGCCAGTGTGGTGTAGTGGTTATGGGCAGGTGGGTTCTAATCTGGAGAACCGGGTTTGATTCCCCACTCTTCCACCTGAGTGGCAGAGACTTATCTGGTCAACCAGATGTGTTTCTGCCCTCCTACATTCCTGCTGGGTGACCTTGGGCCAGTTACAGTTCTCTCGGGACTCTCTCAGCCCCACCTACCTCACAAGGTGTCTGTTGTGGGGAGAGGAAGGGAAAGGAGCTTGTAAGCCACCTTGAGTCTCCTTACGAGAGAGAAAGGTGGGATTTAAATCCAAACTCTTCTTCTCTTCAGTGTCTATGGATAGGGGCTCTTTACTGTTTGCATGAGTATTTTATGTGGTGGAAAATTCAGAACTGGAATTCCTCCACCTGCTGGTGCAGTCTATCCTATCGCTACACCATTCTTCTACCTTGTTTCCATTGCATTCTCCTGTATGCAGGCCAGCAAGCCTCCAAATTGCTGCGCACGATATTGCAACCTTTCATAGTTAAATTGAGAAAAGTTGCTAGCCAGTATTCATGTCAAATGGTTTGCCTGCCCATACTTTCAGTCATTTACTGGGAACCTGAAAAGAGAATCCCCCATCCCTCAAATGTTCAAATTTACAAAAAAGCAGTGGCGTAGCGTCAAGGGGACAGGGAGTGCACGACACACCAGGCGTGCATCGGTGCAGGGGAGTGGCGGGGGCGCAGGACGCACGCGTGCCCCGGGCGCAGTTTTCCCTTGCTCCGGCCCTGCCAAAAAGTGACAACTTGTTACCTACAGGTGATTGCTTTTTATCGCAGGTGAGCCTGGGATATCTTATGTTGCGTGTTACAGCATCACATATTATTTTTTTCCTTGTTGTTACAGGATGTCATTGAAACTACAGGAACATTTAAACATCGGAAGGTGCAGTTGGTAGAAGAAGGATTCAACCCAGCAGTTATTAAAGACACCCTCTATTTCCTGGAGGACAAAGAAAAGTCATACGTTCCCCTGACAGAAGACATTTATAACTCGATATGTAGCAATAGTCGGAAACTATAAAGTGCCCCAAAAGTAATTTTTGTAAAAGAAAATCACGGACATTTTTAAATTTTAGAAAATTAATGGTAATCGATTTGAAAAATGATTTAATGTTTCTATCTGGAATTGGGAACATCGCTTATTCGTTATTTTGGGGGTTCTTCTTAAAAACAAAATATTTACATGTCTTCCCGGCACTGTCTCCTGTTTGAGTTGCTGTAGCCTGAATGTTGATTTATCCCTTCTTGCAAGCTGTCTGCAATTGGGGAGCTCTCCTTCACACTTACCAAGAGCAACTGTCAAGCCTTATGTGAGCCACACTTGTCTCCAAAATGAAGTCGGCGGGATGTGGAACAGCAATGGTGTCAGGCATGCCAGTAAAGCTATGTGGCTCATTTAAGGAGTCGTGCCTATTAGCTGGGCCTGTCACGAGCTGGCCAAAAGACCCAAAAGATGACCAGGGCAATTGCCTTGTGTACTACGAAGCCACACCGGTTGCTACAATCTCGCAAGAACACTCACTTCCACAGGATTTCCCTGCGACGTTCTGGATGGGTGGGGCACTAGTAAGCTTTAAAAGGATAGTCAGCTAAAGGCCCAGGAGGCTATTCCAAGGTTCTCTCTGCTAGGCTACGGAGAGTCTTAGCATGGGAGAGGAAGTATGCAGAGTGAGGTTAACTCCCTATTCTCCCAGTACCTGGCCACAAAGTCCACCTGCAAAGGACACTGGAGGGTGCTAAGTTCAGGGGTCCAACTTGGCGGCCCCTGCTTCTGACACAAATGAAAAGAATCATCTTTGCAGGAAGGGGTGTTCTACATGTGCATATGTCGGAATTCCTGCACCTGCGAGGCACAGCTGGAGCAACACAGACCTGTTTAGGATCAGTGCCGGAAGCCTTTATTTACCTTGCGGACATCTTCTTTCCTATTGCTGTTCCCGGCGTACATTAATCACGCTCCGGATTCATTTTTCCTCTGCCGTTTAGCGTTGCAAACTCTCTTTCTGAAATCCATTCTTTTACCTTGAATCGTGTTCCAGAAACAGGAAGGGAAAGCTCTGTGTCCTGTGCATATTTAACACGACTGTTTCACAAGGGGGACAGGTCTGTGGCCAGGCTCTCTGAATACTTTCCTTGGAACTGTATAAAGAAACAAATAAAATACGCTGTGGATTCTTTTCCCCTGTCTTTTCCCGGTTTGTGGTGATTTTTAACTGCGTGTGTTTTTGCGGTGATCATACCGTAGGTGTGTCTTATTTATTCATTAGGCTTATAGACCGCCCTCCCCGCGAGGGGCGAGGGGCGGTGATAACTGTTCGACAAGGAAGCAAATCCAGGGGTTCATGGATGCTCACTCTTCGTTGTACCTTTTATCCAGTTACGTTGTTAAGACAGTTGCAAACCACTGAGAGTAGCAGCTTTGTTTTGGGGGGAAGGCTCCTTTGCGATTCAAGGCAGTATGACAGGCAGACCCTAACCCGAATGGGCCAGGTCACACCGATCTTGTCAGATCTCAGAATCTAAGCAGGGCTCGTCCTGGGTAGTACTGAGATAAGAGACCACTAAGCCAGTCCAGGGTTGTTATGCTAAAAAAAGCAACAGCAAGCCACCTGTTAGTCTCTTGTTTTGAAAACCCTACTGGGTTACTGGAGAACCAGTGTGGTGTAATGGTTAAGGGCAGGTGGGTTCTAATCTGGAGAACCGGGTTTGATTCCCCACTCCTCCACCTGAGTGGCAGAGACTTATCTGGTCAACCAGATGTGTTTCTGCCCTCCTACATTCCTGCTGGGTGACCTTGGGCTAGTCACAGTTCTCTCAGGACTCTATGGATAGGGGCTCTTTACTGTTTGCATGAGTATTTTATGTGGTGGAAAATTCAGAACTGGAATGTAGCAATAGTCGGAAACTACAAAGTGTCCCGAAAGTAATTTTTGTAAAAAAAGAAAATCAAGCTATGAATGGAAGCCAGGGGGAGAACATATCACTCCAATGCTGCCTTCATTCCACTGGCTGCCCATCAGTTGCCAGGCTCAGTTTAAGGTACTGGCCTTCGTGGCCTCGGTCCCTCCTATCCATGGGACCACCTCTCCCCCTATACTCCATTATGACAGCTTTGCTCATCTATGTCGGGCCTTCTGCAGATGCCACCGACATGCAAGGGGGCCATATCCACTGCCTGAACACAGACCTTCTCTGCTGTGGCACCCACGAATGGAATAACCCACCCGAGAAGGCCAGGAGGGTTCCCACTCTCCTGGCTTTCCACAAACTATCCAAAACCGAGCTATTCAAAAGGGCTTTTCTATGCAAATAAACGAGTTTACATAAACGTTTAGAAAGCTACTTGGGTAAATGGTTAGCACTGTGGCCTGTACTACTGCCTGGTGCCAGAAGTACGATCTTACTATCCTGCCAGTAAACATAATCCTTCAGTGTAATTTCTGCATTGTTTAACATGCCACGTTTATATCTATGCTTGCTTCACCTCTATTTTCAGATTTCTATCATTCAAATCTTATTGCGTTGTTTAGTGGATATCCCTTCCTGTAAACTGTATTGGCTTACTCTGGTTAATCCATTTTCAGTCCTAGAGAGAACGGTGGAGTATAAGTAACGTAAATAAATAACACTTCAAGTCCATGAGTTGACTCAGTCCTCCCATGGACTCTGAGTGACTTTATTTATATCACAGGGTGGTTGAGAAAGGTTTTCATAAGTTTATGTACATGTTTCAAGAACACAGCGGTTCCACTGGATATGGCATACCGAGGACTTTTAAAAGCTGATGAGGCAGGAGGCATTTTTTTCTCCGGGGGGGGGGGGGGGTACACAAAATCTTCGAAGTCATCTTCATCCTCAAGGTCTATGCCAGTGGTGGCACTCAGAGCCCTCTCTGTGGACACGCGCAAACAGAGTCGCTCCCACCCCCACATGCTAGGCTGGCCTGGGCCTCTGGGCTCAATTATTAGCATTAAACCTAAGACCTAGTTTTGGGGAAGCAGTGTAAGTAACCCTGTTAAGGGCTGTTAAACCCCACTGATTTTTCTGCAAACTAAAGCACAATCCTTTACCTGGGAGTCAGCTCAGTTGCTGACAATGGGGCTTGCTTCTGAGTAAACCCTCCTAGGTTTATGATTCACTCGTTGGAAGAGTTGCACGGTTGCTTCAAAGCAAAGCCACTGACTGCCACCAAGCTTACTCCTGAGTAACGCACGCCTTGGAGTCAACCATTTTTCTAAACTAAAACCTCAGTATTCAGGTTAAATTGCCGTTTTGGCACTTTGTGATAAATAAGTGGGTTTGGGGTTGCAATTTGGGCACCCAGTCTCGAAAAGGTTCGCCATCACTGTATGCAAATCATTGGGCCACTTGACTCTCCCCTGGGCTCTTCACCTCCATTGCAGTCAAAAGCAGTCCGGGCTTTAGCACAATCATCACACAGCAGAAATATTTTATTGGCTTCACACTATAATATAATCCGTCTTCAGAGCCATCTCAAAATATTGCCAAAGGCTTTCACAGCCAGAATCACTAGGGTGTTGTGGGTTAGAATCTTTACACAGAGGTAAGGCCATCTTCCCAGTTCCTAAGTGGCTGGCAATTCTGAAGAATGAAAGCGGTCACCTGATCGTTTCCTTCAAGCAACTTTTGCCCCCAGGGTTTCAGATTTTAGTGTGCTTTGGAAGAACTGAAGCACTCTTCTAAGCCTGCAAAGGGGCAGGAGACACACAGCCAGCCAGCACTCTGCAGAAACAAATTCCCAACAAAGACCCAGCTCCAAGGAGCTGAGGACACACCACCACCCTTGACCAAGCCGCCTGTGCTCACTGACATTTGCTTAGTGCTAATTATGACATTAAAAGGGAACCTTCGGGGGGAGTTCCCCCCTCCCATTTTGTATGTGCAAAACAGGAACCATTTTTTTTTAAAAAAAAATCCATTTGTGTAACAAAGGCCCCTTCCGCACACGCAAAATAATGCGTTTTCAAACCACTATCACAACGGTTTGCAAGTGGATTTTGCCATTCCGCACAGCTTCAAAGAGCACTGAAAGCAGTTTGAAAGTGCATTATTTGGCATGTGCGGAATGAGCCAAAGTAATCTTAATCTGAACCGGGCATGTTTTAAG